>NC_138742.1:1640568-1740568 GCF_965113295.1 Leuciscus leuciscus
TAATCTGTGAAAAAATCAAGCTCCTCCCAGTGGTCCTATTGCCATTTGCAGAAATACACCGCTCCCGGTAAGAAACAACCAATCAGAGCCAGGAGGAGTGTCTTAGCAGTGTCAATCATGCTTGTGTACGCGCTGATCACCCCCCTCTCTCGCACAGCGCGTACCGTCCGTCGTTCAAAATCAAGATAGCCGGTGTGCCGCAGCTGTGCTAATGGCGGACAAACAACTAAAACTGCCAATTTCTGGAGTGGCACCAGCTCATGCAGCAAAGACAGGTAAACGGAAAAAGACCGATGACGATAAACAAGCCCGTCGGAGCCCATTGACTCAGTGTCAAAGCTCTAGCCGCATAACATACAGATACAATGTCACGCACTGTGCAAAGCAACAATAGAAATCTGCTAATTCACTGGCTTGTCATGTTGCTGAAATAATGTACTAGCAAACCTTATTTAGCATTACTTGCATACTGTAACGTTACCGTTATATTATCTTGCTAGCTATTTGAAAGAGTGCAATGTAATGAAGTTACATTACATGTATTGCAAAATACGTAATGATTTGAGGACCAAGTTTGAAGTCAAAGTATGGGCAGGCCATAGTCAATATAAAGCACATTGTTGATGTTTCGTCCCTACCAGTGAATGTGCGATAACTGTTTATCCGTCATCGGTGGTCCTGTTTACTAGCCTGCGCGTTCACGGCAGGCTCCGCTGTGGTGGGGGAGGAGCTGTGGAGGGAGGGCTGTAGCACAGCAGAGAGCGAGGGGGAGTGGCCTGTAAGCTGTGCTTGTTCAAATTTTCAGGCTAAGTCAACGTTTTCTAAAAGTTCCCTACTGCAGCTTTAAGTGTGTATTTTGTGTTGTTTATTCATTAATGTGTGTGTTCTGAGTTCTTCTGTTCTCTGTGCAGTTTGGCTTGTGTTAAGCAGCACAAGATGGTGTCGGGATGCTGTGGTGTTCGGGACAAGACCACGTTTGTCCCTCTCGCTGAATTTGATGAGATCAACCTCCTCAACGGTGAGTGTCTGCAGCTGTCTTTACAGAAACCCTGACACGTGTGCTAACTACACTCGCCGCGACACAAGATAAAGCCTCTTCTCCATGTTGATCAGAGTGTTTGTCCTAACCAGCCGCGACGGCGACACGCGACGACTCTATAGGGATCTCCCAGTCACGTGACCCCTAGCCGCGTGTCAGCCATTTTGACGGAATACTATTGCACAAGCGCACATACATGAGAATGCGGATTATCACGTTTTATGGCTGCGAATTGATTAAAATAACGAATAATGGTCACTGTATTAATTATCTTGAGCCTGCTGAAATGTTCCTATAAATATATTTTCTTTCCAACTGTGCAATCTTAATAAATAGGCTAAATATATTTATCCACTAAGCTACAGCAGTCCTGTGCTCGTCTTCCCATTACGTTTTTTTTCTCTTTCTGACATTTCATACCTGTTGTTACATTTTTTTTTTATTAAATTGACTATAAAAAGATTGCTTGTGTGTGCTAGTGTTCATTCCAGTCTTTTAAAATAGTTGAATGAATGCTCGCGAGGTGCCTGTAATGATTTTGAATAGGCTAACGTTAGGCTATTTAATCAATAATGTACACAGGGTAGAGGAGAACGACAGTCAACTACTTTGAATATTATAGCATTTTGGACATAAACATGTAAATAGTGAAAAGACTGACATTGAAAAATGACACAGAATGATTAAAATTTAATATTTAAATATTTAATCAAAATAAATAAATGTTGGTGGTTTGCACTGATGTTATTCATTTGTTCTCACACACTTCAGCGTCGCGGTCACTGGCCACTATCTATTATTAGCGCAGCGGCCGTCAGCTAACTCTTCACGTCATGTCATCATAAAAAGAAATATACAAGAGGAAGATAAAATAATTAGGAATCATAGATCCATATGAAGCACCACGAGTTCTTTTTACAGGCATTAAATGTGTAGAAAAACTTCCTGACATTGAGTTCGGTGACATTTACAGCTACCTTATTCACTTCCCATCACGCTACACCGGAGCTTCATTAAAAGCATACAAAAGCTTAGCAGGCTATCGGTATCACGAGTCCGGATGGGTCAGCAACTCTTTGATTTGGACGCCAGCGGGGAAGGATTTTTCAATCATCACGCAAAGGTTGGTAAATAGATGAATATTTCGCGACGAGCTGTATTATCACCAGCGGTTTAGCATTTTCTATTCCGTCAAGATGGCTGCTCCAAATGGCGTGACGTCACGCGGGACGTCCCTATTTTAGAAACGGTTTCTATTTTTCTGCGACGTCGCGCTGGAACAACAAACACAAAGTGTGGCGATGATAATCTCAGGTCCTGTTTATGTGCTTTATTTAATGTTAAAAGCATGTCATGTGACTCTGAATATCATTTAGTGCTCCAGCTTTGTGGCTGTAAAAGCAACAGTGGATAATTCACCTCAGATCTAGAAATTAAACAAATGGAAACAAGAACGTTCAAACTGTGAACAAACAAGTGTATTCTTTGACAAAGATTGTGTTAGTAACTCAGTAGCCTATGTTTTTGAATAATGTTTAAATGGTGTAATATTTGTGAATTTGATTATGTAGATACTTATCCATTTTCTTGCAATTGCGTCAAGATTACTCTCTGGTGCCGCATGACTCCGCCCACACATTTTCTTTTGAAAATCATATTTCATATGTTACAAAAACAGCCTTTTTCCACCTTAGAAACATTGCTAAGCTACGTAATATGCTATCAGTTTCTGATGCAGAAAAGTTAGTTCATGCATTCATGACCTCGAGACTGGATTACTGTAATGCTTTATTAGCTGGTTGTCCTGCATCCTCAATAAACAAGCTACAGTTAGTCCAAAATGCCGCCGCTAGAGTTCTTACGAGATCAAGAAAATATGATCATATAACACCGATTTTATCATCACTGCATTGGTTACCTATAAAGCTCCGTATTAATTATAAGGTATTGCTACTGACTTATAAAGCCCTAAACGGCTTAGCTCCAGTCTATTTAACGGATCTTCTATCGCCCTATAATCCATCGCGCTCTTTAAGATCACTAAATTCAAGGCTTTTGGTCATACCTAGGATATCCAGAACCACCAAAGGAGGGAGAGCATTTTCACATTTGGCTCCAAAACTCTGGAATAGTCTTCCTGATACTGTTCGTTGCTCAGACTCGCTCTCCCAGTTTAAAACTAGATTAAAGTCGCATCTCTTCAGCCAGGCATTCATATAATCCTACAGTTCAAACTACAATCCGGCCTCTAGCTCATAAATGCCAGAGGAGAACTGGCCCCCGACTGAGCCTGGGTTCTCCCAAGGTTTTTTTTCTCCATTAAGGCACCTGATGGAGTTTTAGGACACCATTAGGTCACTTGATGGAGTTTTTCGGTTCCTTGCCACTGTTGCCTTTGGCTTGCTCAGTTGGGGATATTTTGGGGATATTTAATTTAATTTTATCAATCAATAAATTCCTCTTGAAACAAACTTTGTTGTATTATTTTAATTTAATACTGTGAAGCTGCTTTGATACAATCTGTATTGTGAAAAGCGCTATACAAATAAACTTGACTTGACTTGACACACTGTTCTGATTGGCTGACTCCGCCCACACGCTGTTCTGATTGTCTGACTCCGCCCACATGCTGTTCTGATTGGCTGACTCCACCCACACACTGTTCTAATTGGCTGACTCCACCCACACGCTGTTCTGATTGGCTGACTCCGCCCACATGCTGTTCTGATTGGCTGACTCCCCCCACACACTGTTCTGATTGGCTGTGGGTTTTGATTGATTTTGACTCCTCTCGCAGTCGCGTCTAGTGTGGACAGACAAATCATTTGTCGCTGGAATCTTATCGCGTCTGGTTAGGACACAGTGTGATAGTTACACAGCTTAATGAATGTGATGAGTTGTTGTTGAAGATAATGGTCCGCTCATGTAGATTACAGGTTTCTGGAGGACACCGCTCGACTGAGTCAACAGTCCAACAGAGACGCCGTCCTGCTCGGCAGCCGTCGACACCCGAAGGAGGTGAGTGCCATCCGGGTCACGGCACCAAACGTGACCGGTCCTACTAAACCTGCTCCTACTAAACCCGCTCCATGCGGGATTCGAACCTGTGTCTCTAGCGTGGGAGCCGGGCACACACAGACAAAGCGGCTCCTGAAGACAAAAAAGCCGAGGACATGTAACTCACACACTCTTCTGTGAGCGTGACGTCATGGTCGGTCACGCTGAGGCCGTTCTCAAGATGCGACGTCGAAGTTCCACTTCAAAAGGAACTCACTTCTGTTTCCCTCTTTCAAGGGCATGTGGATGATCAGGAGAGCAAGAGCAGCCAAAGTCACCCTGAAGCTTCTGCCCAAAATGTTCAGCAAACATCGGGAGAACAGAACCGTCTTCAGAAGAGCGTGAGTCTCTGGGATTCATTTGTGCTGAAAAGCTTTATCGTTATATGATTGTACATGTACATCTACATTAGGGGCAGGAATCGGCAAAAAATTTGACGATTCGATAGTATTGCGGTTCGATTCTGCGATATATTACGATTCATGTCCCTAATATTAAAGAAAAAGGCATTACAAAAAATTTGCTCAACTCACTTCAAATGTCACATTTAATTCTGTGAACATTATCTTCTACACATGAACTGAAGTGCACAAACGTTGTCCTTGAACATTCAGGACACAGGACCTCATTACACAGGACAGGACGTCATTATTCTCTGAATAGGAGACCTCTCACATGAATGGTGAGCTCCCAGCACATAACTTACAATTATTTAAATACAATAGAGTAACATAAACCTGAGAATAATCATATAAATAAGAGTAACTTAGAGCTTCAATCAAAGTGAGAAAAATCAACAAAACTGTGTAGCCGACTGCTGGAGTCCAGTCCTCTTGACTGCAAGGTCATCTACCAAAATTAATTTGGGAATATACTACCAGAGCCCGTCTACGGAGAGCCTGGCCACTCCCTATTAAGTCCTATTGTACCGAATTGTGGTTGTAGTTCCACCAGAGCTCCACTGGGGGTGATCGCCCATGAGTGCAGACTGAATGGGAGTCTATGGGGCTAGACGGCTAAATTTGTCTCTTTCACCCGATTGCCGTTGAGAAATCTCAGATTTGATTGTAGGTTTTGCAAGTTCAACATGTGTTATAGGTCGAAAGTTGAATGAACGAGTACTTATGTCCTTTCGGTTTCTTACAGGTTGAGTTGTTGTTGCCCATAACACACTAGCATTCTGCTAATGAACGCTGATTGGTCAGTGAAGGACTGATTACGACCAGAGATACCGCTTGATGGGCTTTTAAAACAACAAAACAGAAACTCTTCCAGCACGTGTGTTTGCCTGTGTCGGCTGTGTTTCGCCATAGACCTCCATTCATTCTGCACTCGTCCTGTGAGCGCCCTCATGTGGAGCCAGAGTTGAACTGCAACCAGTTCAGAAGCCGGAAGTTTACTGAGAGTGGAACTTCTCCCCTTATTAGACATTCTCTGATACTACTCGTTTTTCAATGAAAACCGAAATTTACCCACACTTTCAATTTGAAAGAAGACGTCGTGTGCAACCGGTTGTGATGGTGAAGCCATTTTCATTTGAATTTGCTGTTGAATGCACGACGACAAAGCACCGCAACAAGCGCCACCTTGTGGATGTAATACGCAAATGTAAATTATCACAGTGAACTCCGAGAAAACCAATGGAGAAACCCGAAAGTAATTTTATAATTAAACATTGCAATACTTTGCGCTACTGTATGGATATAATTGTGTGCGCAAAATATCGCGATACTGAACAGAATAGATTTATTTTTATTTTTATCCAAAGCGACATTGCATTTCAAGGTACACATGATAGTATGGATTCATTGTATGTATGTACAGTACAGGCCAAAAGTTTGGACACATTACTATTTTTAATGTTTTTGAAAGAAGTTTCTTCTGCTCATCAAGCCTGCATTTATTTGATCAAAAATACAGAAAAAAAAGTAATATTATGATATATTATTACAATTTAAAATAATTGGTTTTCAATTTATTATACTTTAAATTATAATTTATTTCTGTGATGCAAAGCTGAATTTTCAGGATCATTACTCCAGTCTATCACATGATCCTTTAGAAATCATTCTAATATTCTGATTTATTATGAGTGTTGGACACAGTTCTGCTGCCTAATATATTTGATGAATAAAAGGTTAAAAAGAACTGCATTTATTTTAAAATAAAAAAAATATTTTCTAATAATATAAATCTTCTTTACTATCACTTTTTTATCAATGTAACACATCCTTGCTGAATAAAAGTATTGATTTATTTCAAAAAAAGAAAGAAAAAAAAATGACTGACCAGTAGTGGATATTGCTGTTACAGAAGATTTCTATTTTTAAAACATTTGCTTTTTTCTTTTTTTCTTTTTTTTACTTTTGACTTTTTATTCATCAAAGTATCCTAAAAAAGTATCACAGGTTATGAAAAAATATTAAGCAGCAGAACTGTTTCCAACTTTGATAATGAATCATCATATTAGAATGATTTCTAAAGGATCATGTGATAGACTGGAGTAATGATCCTGAAAATTCAGCTTTGCATCACAGAAATAAATGATCATTTAAAGTATAATAAATTGAAAACCAATTATTTTAAATTGTAATAATATATCACAATATAAATTTTTTCTGTATTTTTGATCAAATAAATGCAGGCTTGATGAGCAGAAGAAACTTCTTTCAAAAACATTAAAAATAGTAATGTGTCCAAACTTTTGACCTGTACTGTAATTAATTGTAATTCCACCTGCAGATCGCCATAAGAATCATAATAAGTAGGGAAGCTCGATATATCGGCCACCATATCGGTATCGGCCGATTTATGTAAATTGATTTAAAAAAAATATGATTGGAATCACTTCAAAAAAGGAAAATACAGTTAAGTTAATATCGGCTACATAAAATCATAATGAGAACATTATAATTGTGTGCTTTAGACGTGGCTTTTAATCGTGAAACTTACGTTTTTGTAATCAGGCTCTCAAAAATGATATAAAAATTTGGATTTAGATTTATCGGCCAATATATCGGTTATCGGCTTTCAAATATAAAGAATTATCGGTTATCGGTATCGGCCAATTTTTTCATAACGGTGCATCCCTTTTAATAAGCATGCGCTATCTTCATCAGCGCTCAGCGACATGTTTTCTAATGTGACGTGTATTTAAAATTTATGTTTAATAAATTGTTGAATTTATCGTTGAGTTTTTTTATTTATTTTGTTAAATTGTTGAGTAAAATTATGTTTTCAAGCCTGAGTCAAGATGGGGCGTCTGTGTTGTAATGCTTAGTGTTTAAAACAACCCAGTGAATGAATTAAACATCTTACCTTTGGGAAGTTGGAGGTTATCCAAGTTAAGTTAAAGATGTTATTTATGATGAATTTGAAGAAGAAAAAAATTTATTTTCAGGAATTAAAATTCTCAAGTTTTGTCTTTAGAAAAATCCTAAGAAAAAATATTAGAAAATTCTTTAAGATATGTTAGAAAATAAGAAGAAAATAGCAGTTTTATGATTTAATGTTTTGTGAATCCGCTCCTGGTGCAGTCATGTCACAAACATGCTTTCACACAGCTGTGTGTAGTTTTGCATTGAGCCACATGGTGGCGCTCTTGGTAAGAGCAGTGATGCTGAGGGGTTTTGTCTCATCTGATGGACGTGGCTCTTGATAAATGTATGTTTCTGGTGCTGCCCAATGGGATCCTGTTATTTAATGGTGTGTTTTCAGCAGAAAGCTGGCAGAACAGTCTGTCGAGCCGGATCATAAATCATTACTCTCTGTTCTGTTTTTTTTAATAAGCGTAATTAATGTCATTGAAGATGAGAGATCATCTACTGAACACACCTCTCTTCATGACATCACCTCATCCCATATACGGCAGTGGAGTGGACACTGGTGATTGGCTGTGCTCAGCAAGGGCATTAGTGATTGGCCGAGTCTGTTGCAGAGAGTCTTGTGATTGGCCCGAGTGAGATCCAGGGATGCTGTGATTGGCTAAGTTTACAATTAGCATATATACTAATAAGGTTTCTAGTAGTCTGTCCTGTGTTGATAAAAATAAAAAAAAGCATTTGCCAAGTATGCTAGTAATTTTAATGTAGCTCTTTTGGGACAAGTGGCAAGCTTTCGGACTTTTTTTGATCAGGCAATCTGATTGGCTGTCAGCTTCTTGGAGTAAAGTAACAGGATTTATTTTTTTTTTTTAATCGGTTTGTCTGGCAACGAACTTGTCGAACCGGTTTAATAAAGCATGAACACAGTTTGGCTTTTAAGCGGCGTCAAGTGTTTTGTTTGAGGCTTTTAAACTAGTATCCTGTGCAGTATTTCTGTGACGGTTTGGGTTTTCTGCACACTAGGCCGTGATTTAAGTGTCCAATGTGACGGAAGCAGCGACGGATCATTTCTTCCGTACCTTGGCGTACATTTTATCAAAAAAGATAAATCCATTGGTTATGAATGAGAGCTTTTAGTCGATTGTAGGAAAGGAGTGTTTGTTGTTTCCTTGATTAATATTCTACCCTTTTTACCGGAAATATTGAATCAAGATCAGAATCAAATCACAAGCAAATCACCCCCCCCCCATCCATAATTATCACTCCAAGCTAAACTGTTATGTACAATACATTTACATTTACATTTATTCATTTAGCTGACGCTTTTATCCAAAGCGACTTACAATTGCTACATATGTCAGAGGTCGCACGCCTCTGGAGTAACTAGGGGTTAAGTGTCTTGCTCAGGGACACATTGGTGTCTCACAGTGGATTCGAACCCGGGTCTCTCACACCAAAGGCATGTGTCTTATCCATTGCGCCACCACCACCCCTGGTGTAATATACAATATACAATAATATACAGTAATATACAATAATATACAATCAAACCCAAATGTATTCAGACACCTTCAACATTTCTCACATTATCTCAGTTTATTCACTATAGTTTAGAAAATGGTAATAAAATATGAGCAGAACTCAGTTGATATTTGACTGGTTTTGTCCGTCGTTCTGTTAGACTGTCTCACACATGAATTATGTTGAATATCTGTCAGCTGTTAAATTTAACTAAACAATTAGATAATACCAGTTTAGCTCAACCAATCACCAAGCAATGCTTCATTGTGTTCAGTCTGTGTGTAAAAAGAGCATTAGCAATTAAAGACAAAACACTTCAGCAAAACATGATCAGCTCAAAGTGTCCCAATCATTTCTGGTGCCAAATGTCACTGGTAGTCTCTGCATGAAGAATATTTGGGTATAATATGTCACAGTTTACTTTATTTTGCAATCCTCACTTACATAAATGAGCTATTGTGTCCTGATCACACTAGTGTGAACATATCTGGTGTCTGAATCCTCTTTGGTTTGACTGTATGTGACGTTCTGCCGGCATGAGCGACAGAAGCAGGACAAACGAGGGAAAGGAATGGGTTTCAGAATGTACCAAGTACACAATATCAGAAGCAGATGTTCAGCAACTGCTCACGGTTAGCGACACGCTGCGCTGTAGCCAGATGTGCCGAGGGAAGGCCGCGTAAAGCCAAGCCATGAAGCCAAAAGTGAACGTTCAAATTCACAAACACACCCATCAGACGCAGTGCGATCCCAATGCAGAGCTTTAGGTCAGAGTTCACGCTTTAGGATGCTGCATGTTGGCGTGTTGTTGCACATGTGTTCTGGATGAAGTTTTACAGCCGCTGAATGAGTCTAAATCACCGTAATGCTGATCGGTGTGCTTCCTCAGGAGGACCGCTGTCAGCTCCTTAACAAGACACTTAGCAGAACTCGCTAATTCTTTCGGAAATGATAAACGGCGGTACTTTTGGCATCTCGTCGTGGAACACGGAGGACATGAGAAAGACGGACATCTGTGGGGTTTATATCGAGGACACGAGGAGTTTTCCTGTCCGTCGTAGCCACTATGTTAATGTTGCGTAGAGGTAATGCAACGTTTCGTGAACAAAATGGGAAATA
Organism: Leuciscus leuciscus; assembly: GCF_965113295.1. Lineage (NCBI taxonomy): Eukaryota > Metazoa > Chordata > Actinopteri > Cypriniformes > Leuciscidae > Leuciscus > Leuciscus leuciscus. The sequence goes on from NC_138742.1 coordinate 1,650,628, forward strand.
TTCGTACCGAAACCGTTCGAGGATAATACAGAATTCTCAGTGTATCTGCTTTTTATTTAACACTATGACCTTTCTTTTTCACACCTTCATTCTTGCAGATCGTGATGCACTGGGGTCTCATTTATAAAACTGCGCGGAGGATCATTACTAAAAGTGTACATGCACCGAAAGCCAAAAATGGCGTACGGCAAAAAATATTCGGACTCACACTTACCAGTCAGAAGTTTTGGATCGGTAAGATTTTTACCGATTTTCTTCTTTCTTCTGTTCACCAAGGCTTTTTAAAATGTAATTTATTCCTGTGATTAGAGATGCACCGATATGAAAATTTTGGCCGATACCGATAATTCGTTACATTTGAAAGCCGATAACCGATATATTGGCCGATAAATTGAAATCCAAATTTGTAATTACTTTTTGAGAGCCTGATTACAAAAACAAAAGTTTCACCATTAAAAGCCACGACCCAAAACACACAATTTTATGAAGCCGATATCACGGCACATTACTGTATTTTCCTTATTTGAAGTGATTCCAACCATATTTCAAGCAATTTAAAGCCATCATGTTGAACAGTCGCATCTGAAGAGTCTCAGCTGAAGGAAATAATACATTATTTATCGGCTTTAATATACCGGACAAATTTTCTTATCAGGCCGACAACGATAACATAAATTAGCATATATCGGCCGATACCGATATGGTGGCCGATATATCGTTCATCTCTACCTGTGATCAAAGCTGAATTTTCAGCATCATTACTCCAGTCTTCAGTGTCACATGATCCTTCAGAAATCATTCTAATATGATGATTTGATGCTCAAGAAACATTCATTATTATCAATGTTGAAAATAGTTGTGTACAATTTTACTTCAGGACTCTAAAATGAATAGAAAGTTCAAAAGAACAGCATTTATTTGAAATAGAATCTTTTGTACAGTTTTTATGCACTATTGTAACCTAATCTTCCTTGCATTCACATCAAGGAAATTATATTTAAAAACAATTGTTTCAAAAGTTAATGCACTTTAAAAAGTGAATGTCTTTTCATTTTAATATAAGATGCAATGCTTGATTTGGTTTATATTTGCTCATTGCGCTCGCTTGCACCCTCTTGTGGGCATATGAGACTAAACAGTACTTTTTTTCCTCTATTATTAAGGATTGCCTTTAGAATTTGAAGATAATTTTGCTAATATTTAAGAGGGAAATTTGAATTGAGCTTTTCAGCCATTTTGACAGCCCTAGTTTCGCCAAACTCTCTAAAATGTTCGTACGCATGGGTCAGAGGTTACTTACAGGTGCACAAATTTTCCCGTCAAGTTTATTTTTATAAATCACAACTTGTGCGTTGGAAACAAGCGGCAATCTTACGGAAGTGACTTAACCTGCAGTTCATCGACTGGCCACTAGAGACCTGCTACAAAAGAGAGTCAATCATTTACAGCAGAAAAACACATGTTTACAGCCTGGTGCAAAACGTGGTTTTGGTCTATATAGCTAATCTTGCCCTTCATGACGAGTGTGAGGGGGGTGAATGTTTTTTATAACTCATCCGTTTAAATTATATTAAGCCTTAAAGTTCTGCATAATTAAGGGTGTGGCCACTTGAGTGACAGGTGGATTGCTGCCGATGTCACTTCTAGCCGTTTGTCTGCTGTCTGTTTGCGTCACCTCAGCTAATCCGCCTCGCTGCACATTTTCGTTTATCCGGGAGTGACGCGCGGCCAAGATGGCGACGACCGGCTCCGCCCACTTTGGGCTTCAGAAACGCTCTTCAGAAACACTACGGGTGACGTCACGCACGCTACGTCCATATTTTTTTTTACAGTCTATGATTGAAACTGGCGGAAGTGGTGTTTTGTGCAACGCAGCGGTTATAAATGAGGCTCCTGGTCACTTTGTTTCCACTCTGTACTGCGTTCGAGTGCCTTTGCTTTAGACGTTATGCAGACTTTACTGCGCAACATCTGCCTTAGGTGAAGGGCCAGCTTGTGTTTGGGAGTGTATGTGCCGTTACCTTCGAGATGTCATGTAGAATAACCAATTAATTATCGAGCGGGACGTGTTGTCCATGAGCGCCAGGGCTCGTTTGGAGTGATGTTGACTTCTGCAGGTGTCATTAAGCTGCTGTTGGAACGAGTCCTTGCAGGTTTTTTGGGGCCTCTGAATGAATTCTGCGGTCTTTACAGGCTTTTAATATGTTTCTGAGTGCTGTGTGCCTGTGCAGAACTCACCAGCTCCATCCTAAAGTGATGCACCATTAACCATGGATTTCTGCATTTTCATCCTATATATATATATATGTTGTTGTTTAAAGGAGTTGTTCCCTTCAGAATTAAAATTTCCTGATAATTAACTCTCCCCCACGTCATCCAAGATATTCATGCTTTTCTTTCTTCAGTCGAAAATAAATTAAGGTTTTTGGGGTATTTTCCTCCATATAGTGACTTCAGCGGGTCGAAGGTCCAGATGTGAGTTTCAGTGCAGCTTCAAAGTCTCGACACGATCCCAGCCGAGGAATAAGAGTCTTATCTAGGCAAACCAGCTGACTTTTTTATAACAAAAATAAACATTTATATACTTTTTAACCACAAATGCTTGTCTTGCACGTCCACGACGGCTTCACTCATTACGTAATGACGTTGGAAAGGTCAGGCCGTAACACGACGTAGGCTAGACGGAAAATGTAGAGTAGGGTGAAAATGTTCATTTTCTCCAACTTCAGATCGTCCGAAATTGATATTTTACCTTTTATTTTATTTGATTGTGTAAATTGACTCAGTCTTTGCACGTTCACTTTGTAAACACTAGGTCGGTTCTTCCGCCTACGTCACGCTTGACCTTTCAACACGATTACGTAATGTGTGTCTCATCACAGCTAGTGGAAGACGAGCATTTGTGGTTAAAAAGTATATAAATGTTTATTTTTGTTATAAAATGTCGGCTGGTTTGTCTAGATAAGACTCTTATGGCGCTTTTCCACTACACAGTACCAGCTCGCCTCGACTTGACTCGGCTCTGTTTGGTTTTCCACTGTGTAAAAGTTGTACCTGTACCTGCTTCCAGGTACTTTTTTTCGTACCACCTCCGGCGAGGTTCTGAGCGAGCTGAGGCGATACTAAAATGTGACGTGAAAACACAGCAGACTGCTGATTGGTCAGAGAGAATCGTCACTATTCACTGCGTCATCATTGCACGCGCCAGACGGAGTATCCTGAATAAAAAACAGCAAAAACAAAAACAGCATACACTCGATTTCCTCCATTGTCCTGTGTGTTTGGGTAGCGGGTGTGTCTCGCGCGTCTCGCGTAAAAGATTAAGTCACGGCAGTATCCTGCGGCGTCGCTATGACGACCAGGTACTATTGTGGAGGTACTATCTGCAATGGAAAACGGAGCGAAAAGCGAGCCGAGCTGAGTCGAGTCGAGTCGAGCTGGTACTGGTAATGGAAAAGCGCCATTATTCCTCGGCTGGATCGTGTCGAGACTGTGAAGCTGCACTGAAACTCACATCTGGACCTTCAACCCGTTGGACCCCATTGAAGACACTATATGGAGGAAAATCCTGCAATGTTTTCCTCAAAAATCTTCATTTCTTTTCCACTGAAGAGAGAAAGACATGAACATCTTGGGTGATGTGGGGGAGAGTTAATTATCAGGAATAATTTTAAATAAAGTGAATTAACAGTTCTGTATAAGCAGGTTTTTAGTTATAATGAAGCTTGACTGTTTCTTTTCTCTTTAGACCACAGGGGTTTTAACTCATTCCTCAGACGTTGATTGCTTCTGGCTGCTTACTGCAAATAAACGCCATTAGTAATTTGAAAAGCTTATTTAGTCTAAGACTTCTGGCACTTTCCGACGTTCCTGATTCTGTTGATAATGATTTCCTGAGAGTGACATAATAAACGCATTGTTAAACCAACCACAACTCTTACCCAACAGGCTTTGCTGTTCCAGCGTCTTTTTGAAATTTCTCACTCATGAGATCATCTGACTGAACCTGATCTCTGCTGTTTGTTGGTTTTCAGAGTCTATTCATGGTTTGCATCGATAAACCTTTTGTGTTTTGCACTGAGCCCACCCGATGCAGTGATTTCAGTGATGGCCATGTGGACGTGTTTCAGTACCAGTTCAAAGTGACTAAAACTGTGTGTTTAAGACTTAAAGAGGACATATTATGCACATTGTTACAAGATTTAAAAGGAGTCTTAGGTGTCCCTAGAAGTGCAGTGGGGATGGATGATATTATCATATATCAAAGATGATTATAACTGTCAGTTACCAGACGATTATCAACAATGTCTGGGAAAAATGTCAAATATGAATTCAATATTTTTTTTTTATCTAGTTACACTCTATACCCAAACACTGGGTTGTTACGTCTGACCCAGGATCTGGGTTACACAAACACTACCCAAACACTGGGTTGTTACGTCTGACCCAGGATCTGGGTTACACAAACACTACCCAAACACTGGGTTGTTACGTCTGACCCAGGATCTGGGTTACACAAACACTACCCAAACACTGGGTTGTTACGTCTGACCCAGGATCTGGGTTACACAAACACTACCCAAACACTGGGTTGTTACGTCTGACACAGGATCTGGGTTACACAAACACTACCCAAACACTGGGTTGTTACGTCTGACCCAGGATCTGGGTTACACAAAAACTTCCCAAACACTGGGTTGTTACGTCTGACCCAGGATCTGGGTTACACAAACACTACCCAAACACTGGGTTGTTACGTCTGACCCAAGATCTGGGTTACACAAACACTACCCAAACACTGGGTTGTTACGTCTGACCCAGGATATGGGTTACACAAAAACTTCCCAAACACTGGGTTGTTACGTCTGACCCAGGATATGGGTTACACAAAAACTACCCAAACACTGGGTTGTTACGTCTGACCCAGGATCTGGGTTACACAAACACTACCCAAACACTGGGTTGTTACGTCTGACCCATGATCTGGGTTACACTGTGATGTCACAATGTATAGAAAATGTGAACGACTCATTTTGAGACACTGTTTATGATTTATGGGGAATATTAAATAAGGAGTGGGTGGATTATAGGGTGGTTGTCACACTGCCGACACACATGTACAGTTAAACCAAAGTTTATTCAGACACCTTCAACATTTCTCACATTATCACAGTTTATTCGCTATAGTTTAGAAAATGGTTATAAAATATGACAAGAACTCAGAGTTATGAACTCAGTTGATATTTGACTGGTTTTGTCCGTCCTTCTGTTAGACTGTCTCACACATGAATTATGTTGAATATCTGTCAGCTGTTAAATTTAACTACACAATTAGATAATACCAGTTTAGCTCAACCAATCACCAAGCAATGCTTCATTTTGTTCAGTCTGTGTGTAAAAAGAGCATTAGCAATTAAAGACAAAACACTTCAGCAAAACATGATCAGCTCAAAGTGTCCCAATCATTTTTGGTCCAAAATGTCACTGGCAGTCTCTGTGTGAAGAATATTTGGGTATAATATGTCACAGCTTACTTTATTATCCTATGCTCTGTATGCCTTGCATGCATTACTGTATGTTTCAAAGACCATGTAAAAGTGAATTTTGCATATTAGGTCCCCTGTAAAGGTGCCACGAAGTCAACAAAGGTCAGTTTGAGCTCTCGAATCTTTACAGTACTCCCTGTGAGAAAAGATCTGGACTTGAGCGACCAGTTGGGAGCTGTAGCTGAGGGCTAACCAGGTGTGTGAAAGATAACACACCTTTTAATGATTTTTCCTTGCCCAGGGCCTACAACAGGTGTATGATCGACTTGACCTCACCGTTGAAGAATCCTTCTGTATCCCAATATTATTATGAAAACAAAACCCGTGTCTATGGTGATTTAGAAATCTTACACGTCTTTTCGTATTACACTTGGGTGGTGTCTCCATTTTTCCTGTCCGCTGGCATCTCTCCGAACAGAAATATCCAAAACATTTACTTGATATCCATAAAAATCTCGTTTTATGAGAAATGATTAGGGGTTAATCATGATCCAAATTAAGGAGTTAAAATAATAAACTTTTTTTTTTTTTTTTTTTTTTTGAATCATGAACTAAATCCATTTAAACCATTTCTCAGAAAACAAGACCTCCTTTCTTAAGATGTTTTGGATCCTAGTTATGGATGCGTGATATATCAGCCACCATATCAGTATCGGCCGATATATGATCTTTTTTAACTTTAGCGTTAGGCTCTCAAAAACTGTATAAAAATTTGGATTTAGATTTATCGGCCAATACATCGGTTGTTATCAGCTTTCAAAGAAGAATTATCGGTTATCGGTATCGACCAAAATTGGTGCATCACTAATCCTAGTATCTTTATTCAAGAATGCTTAGATACACTGTAAATAATTTTTTTAAGTACTATCAACTTGGATGTTTAAGTCATTGCAACTTAAATTACATTAAACTGTCAATTGTTTGATGCGAAAAGCATTGGATAGACATTACAAAAAAAAAAAATTATGCAGCTCAGAGATTGCATGAATATGAGTGAAAAATGATATATTTATATATAATACAAAATGTATTTATTATCGTCATATTTACTAATCCTCCTCCTCTGATTTTTATTTTAGTTTTATTAAGGACTTATTTATAGGCCTATTTCATTTTGTTATTTAATAAAATTTGTGTGCATGTAATACATTTTTTTTTAAATAAATAATATACATATACACATACATTTTATTTATTTTGCAAATAAATAAAACATTTTATATGAATAAAAAAAAAAAAATATATATATACAGTACCAGTCAAAAGTTTGGAAACATTACTATTTTTAATGTTTTTGAAAGAAGTCTCTTATGCTCATCAAGCCTGCAGTTAAAAAAAACAACAACAAAAAAACAGTAATATTATGAAATATTATTACAATTTAAAATAATGGTTCTCTTTTTTAATATACTTTAAAATGTAATTTATTTTTGTGATGCAAAGCTGAATTTTCATCAGCAAGTACTCCAGTCTTTGGTGTCTTATGATCCTTCAGAAATCATTCTAAAGCCCTATTCGCACTGGATTAGTATTATCTGGGGACCTCGTGTGATTTAGAAATTACCCACCCACATCTGAATTTCGTGTGGCGCATTCGCACGGGATAAACGAAGCCTGTGATTTTACTCGAAATTACTGACATATCTCCCGGATATGATTGTCAACTGGCTATTGCTTGGAAATATCTTGTCGTTATTATAGGTCTAGCTGTATGATATAACATAAACAGAAGAATGTTCCTTACCGCATGCTGCTATACATGTCTGTAAGGAACATGGAACAATGTGCCGCTGCCGCTCACATGCAGCCAACATTCACTGGCAATCCTACAGCTACGATCCGTTTATTTGGGACTATTTCGGCTACAAAAAGAGGTACTTTAACTGCAGTGTTATAAAGTTGTGGATGGTTGTCTTTTTTAAAAAGTATTTTGTCTTTTATTTTTCGTGTTCGCATTTATGAGGAAAACGTGACCGTTCTTCATCACGGACGCGACCGCTCTGAACGCATGCAGCACTAAAACTGCTTTAAAACTTTCACAGATACCTAAAACAGAAAGCACAAAGCCTTTCTTTAAAACGAATTTCGTTTTGTATTAATTGTATCTTAATTTTAATCAGTGTTTTATTATCCAATTTCCTGGATTTAAGTAAGAAGTAAGAAGTAAATATAGATTTTCAAGACACGGAGGGCGCCAGCGCCTCAACTGAACAGCGCTATCATCCATGAACCGAAACTCAGCGTATAAGGTAGCCTACTCTCCTCACACACGTAAAAAAAAAAAAAAAAAAAAATTATATATATATATATATTATCTACAGAAATCTCTACTTTTAAACAAAACCATTCAAAACAAAATTTAATTAAATGTGCATTTCTCTCCAGCGCGTTCACTAGGATACTGCGAAGATCGTGAGTCAGTAGCCTATCGTCATCTTTGCAGCCGACACAGAAAACACTTGTTTATTAATAAACAATTAAAATGTTTCATTGCAATAGTTTACATATTCAGAATCATTACTTTTGCTGGTTCTTAGTGACAGCTTTTAGGTGCCGTTTACATGAACGCGTCACTGCATCAGCACCAGAGAGAGAGAGAGAGAGATTTTTTTGAACTTATTTTTAGGAATTATAGCCTAATGAACAAACAAATATCTATTAAGGGCGCCGCCACGTTGTATTGCGTAGAACGTTCACCAAATTCTTACAGAAATATGTTCTAAATATTGCAAGGTTTTTTTTTTTTTTTCAATATCGTGCAGCCCTAGTGTAGGCTATAGCCATGACCCCGCACCCAAATACTATCAAAACACTCCAACGCAATCTCCATTCTTCGCGAAAGATGGATAAAAAAGCGCACAGAAAAAAAAAACATTGACAAAATTATAAACGACCCGCCAAATCACAGAGATGCCGATTCGCACGGGACTAATATTATCACAGGACCTCGGTGTTCGGCGAAATATGGTAGGTCATTTGCGGGGGAATTTTTACTTTACAAATTACAGACATGGCCGATTCGCACGGGATTAAGATCACAGACAATCTCCGCGATTATTACAAATTACTAGAGGTCACCAGGTAATACTTATCCCGTGCGAATAGGGCTTAATATGATGATTTGATACTCAGTTATTATCAATGATGGAAACAGTTGTGCTGTTTAATATATTTTTTTGGAATACTTTTTTCAGGATTCATTGATGAGTAAAACGTTAACAGCATTTATTCATTAAAACAGCATTTATTCAAAATAAAAACATTTCTAACAATATAAATCGTTACCATCACCTTTTATCAATTTAACGCATCCTTGTTGAATTAAAGTACTAATTTCTTAAAAAAAAAAAAATTATTGTTCCCAAACTTTTGAACGGTAGTGTATATTGTTACAAAAGATTTCTATTCTAAATAAATACAGTTCTTTTTAACTTTTTATTCATCAAATAATCCTGAAAAAAGTATCTCAGGTTATAAAAAAAATATTAAGCAGCAGAACTGTTTCCAACATTGATCATAAATCAGCATATTAGAATGATTTCTGAAGGATCATAAGACACCAAAGACTGGAGTACTTGCTGATGAAAATTCAGCTTTGCATCACAAAAATAAATTACATTTTAAAGTATATTAAAAAAGAGAACCATTATTTTAAATTGTAATAATATTTCATAATATTAGTTTTATTTTTTATTTATTTTTTAACTGCAGGCTTGATGAGCATAAGAGACTTCTTTCAAAAACATTAAAAATAGTAACGTTTCCAAACTTTTGACTGGTACTGTATATATATATATATATATATATATATATGCACACACTTTTTAAAATATTTAAATAAAAAATATATAAATGCACAATTATATATATGATTATTTATTATATATAATTTCGTTATGTATTTATACATTTAATTTTATTATTTAATAAAATGTCTTAATATTTGTTTATAAATAATTAAATAGAATATGTAATACATAATTTATTTAATAAATATATATATATATATATATATATATATATATATATATTATATACTGTATATTTATATAATATAAATAAATAAATATTTATTTATTTATTTATTTTCTTTAAATTGCTTAACTTATTTTGATGAGTTAAAGCAATGTAAAAACATATGTTGTCATAACATATTGATCATATAAAGTTTTTAAAGTGTATTTCTCCTGGAAAAGAAGCCAAAAAATGTTGAGGAAGATGTTGAGTTTTTTCCATTAGGGGAAAAGAAAAAAGTTTCCATTGGATGTTGTAGGCGTAACAATGCCTTCGCACCTGGTTTTCCAGGACTTCTCCACCACGCCTTCCACCCTGATCTCCAGCGGGATGCCAAGCCTGTGCAAACTCATAAATACCTTTGCCTGGAGGGCGGCAGAACTCCATATCGGTATCTGCCGATTTTTTTATGTTATCGTTATCGGCCCGATAATAAAATTTGTCCGATATATTAAAGCCAGTAAATAATGTATTATTTCCTCCAGCTGAGACTCTTCAGATGCGCACTGTTCATAATGATGGCTTTAATTGCTTGAAATATGATTGTAACCACTTCAAAAAAGGAAAATACGGTTCAGTGCAATATGTCTATCATATCAGCTACATAAAATCATAATGCGAACATTATAATTGTGCATTTGGGACATGGATTGCAATGGTGGGACTCTTGTTTTTGTGATCAGGCTCTCAAACATTTTAAAAAATTGGATTTAGATTTATTGGCCAATATATCGGTTATTTCAAATATAATGAATTATCGGTTATCGGCCAAAATGTTCGTATCGGTGCATCCCTAATCCTAGTATCTCTATTCAAGATATTGCTACTTGAAAAGAATCCAAAAATGTTGACAAGGAAAATCCCTTTTGCAGTGCATCACATCTCTTTTTCCATTAGGGGAAAAAAAAACTTTAAAAAAAGTTTCCATTGGATGTTGTAGGCGTAACAATGCCTTCGCACCTGGTATTCCAGGACTTTTCCACCACGCCTTCCATCCTGATCTCTAGCGGGACGCCAAGCCTGTGCAAACTCATAAATACCTTTGCCTGGAGGGCGAACGTCTTTACACCTGTGAAAGTAAACCCTGCTCTCCTCCAAACCCCAGTCCTTCGCCCTGACCTGCTGCCCACCCCAGGCTGGAAAACCACCACCATTCCTGTCCACACTCCTCTGCCAGAACCTTGATATCTGATCTCGCGTCTCAAGTGTGTGTTTTGGAGGGGCTGGTTGTGTAACAGTGCCATCTGGATCTGGTGTGTGTGTGCGCTCAGGTCTTGGCAGAGACTCTTTTGGGATTGGCACGCAGTGGAAGCGGATGAGTCAGCGGATGATGGGCATATCAAAGATTCCTCTTGTTCTAGTCATGTGATTCGTGATGTATATAGCAAATAAGTCAGTGCTGAGTATTTCATTGACTTTTGGCCCATTTTGACTCGTGCAGAGTTAAACTGGAGAAAGTTTGTCCCATTAAAGTGTTTGTTTAGCCATAACTTGTCGTCCATTATGTCGTTTCCGAACACTTGAGACCTTTGTTCATCATCGAAACACAGATTGAGATAGTTTTTAATGCAAACTGAGAGGTTTCTGTCCATCGAAAGTCTATTCACTCAAAACTTAGTGAGGTTCATAAAGGCAGCATAAAATAAATCCATATAAAGTGAGCGTTTTAAACCAAGTCTTTTTTCACTTAGGCTTTTACACTTAAAAATATTGATCAAATGATCTTGATTTTAGATTTCCAAAGTTTTCTCAATTTACATTTTTTGAATAAAAAAATCCTACATTAAAGCATCAACCCACCCACCCATCATCCATCCACACATCCACTCATCCATCCATCCATCCACCCACCCATCCACACATCCATCCACCCACCCATCCATCCATCCACCATCATCCATCCACACATCATCCATCCACACATCATCCATCCACCCATCATCCATCCACACATCCATCCACCCACCCATCCATCCATCCACCATCATCCATCCACACATCCACTCATACATCCACCCACCCACCCATCCATCCATCCACCCACCCACCCATCCATCCATCCACCCATCATCCATCCACTCATCCATCCACTCATCCACCCATCCACTCATCCACACGTCCATCCACTCATCCATCCATGCATCCACCCACCCATCCACTCATCCATCCATCCATCCATCCATCCACCCACCCATCCACTCATCCATCCATCCATCCATCCATCCATCCATCCACACACCCATCCACTCATCCATCCACCCACTCATCCATCCATCCACTCATCCATCCATCCATCCACTCATCCATCCATCCACTCATCCATCCACCCATCCACTCATCCACCCACCCATCCATTCACCCACCCATCCATAATCCACTCATTCAGTCATCCATGCACTCATCCACCGATCCACTCACCCACCCATCCATTCATCCATCCATCCACCCACCCACTCACTCATCCATCCACTCATCCACCCATCCACTCATCCATTCATCCACTCATCCATCCACTCATCCACCCATCCACTCATCCATTCATCCACTCATCCATCCATCCACTCACCCACCCATCCATTCATACATCCATCCACTCATCCATCCACTCATCCATTCATCCACTCCATCCACTCACCCACCCACCCATCCATTCATACATCCATACATCCATTCATACATCCATCCAGTCATCCATCCATCCATCCATCCACTCATCCATCCACCCACTCATCCATCCATCCATCCATCCATCCATCCATCCACTCATCCATTCATCCACTCATCCATCCACCCATCCATCCATCCACTCATCCATCCACCCACCCACTCATCCATCCATCCACCCATCCATCCACCCACTCATCCATACACCCACTCATTCATCCATACACCCACTCATCCATCCACCCATCCATCCACCCACTCATCCATCCATCCACCCATCCATCCATCCACTCACCCATCCATCCATCCATCCATCCACTCACCCATCCATCCATCCACTCACCCATCCATCCATCCACTCACCCACCCAGCCATCCATCCACTCACCCACCCATCCATTCATCCAGCCACCCACCCACTCACTCATCCATTCATCCATCCATCCACCCATCTATTCATCCACCCACCCATTCATCCACCCACCCACTCACTCATCCATCCACTCCTCCATTCATACATCCATCCACTCATCCATCCATCCATCCATCCACCCATCATCCATCCACACATCCATTCACCCATCATCCATCCACCCATCATCCATCCACCCATCATCCTTCCACACATCCACTCATTCACCCACCCATCCACTCATCCACACGTCCATCCACCCATCCACTCATCCACACGTCCATCCACTCATCCATCCATGCATCCACCCACCCATCCACTCATCCATCCATCCATCCATCCACCCACCCATCCACTCATCCATCCATCCATCCACACACCCATCCACTCATCCATCCACCCACCCATCCACTCATCCATCCATCCATCCATCCACTCATCCATCCACCCATCCACTCATCCACCCACCCATCCATTCACCCACCCATCCATCATCCACTCATTCAGTCATCCATGCACTCATCCACCGATCCACTCACCCACCCACCCATCCATTCATCCATCCATCCATCCACCCACCCACCCACTCACTCACCCACCCACCCACTCACCCACCCACTCACTCACCCACCCACTCACTCACTCATCCATCCACTCATCCACCCATCCACTCATCCATTCATCCACCCATCCACTCATCCATCCATCCACTCACCCACCCATCCATTCATACATCCATCCACTCATCCATTCATCCACCCATCCACTCCATCCATCCACTCACCCACCCACCCATCCATTCATACATCCATACATCCATTCATACATCCATCCATCCATCCATCCACTCATCCATCCATCCACCCACCCACTCATCCATCCATCCATCCACTCATCCATCCACCCACCCACTCATCCATCCATCCATCCATCCATCCACTCATCCATTCATCCACTCATCCATCCATCCACCCATCCATCCATCCACTCATCCATCCACCCACCCACTCATCCATCCACTCATCCATACACCCACTCATTCATCCATCCACCCACTCATCCATCCACCCATCCACTCACCCATCCATCCATCCATCCATCCATCCACTCACCCACCCATCCACTCACCCATCCATCCATCCACTCACCCACCCACCCATCCATCCACTCACCCACCCATCCATTCATCCAGCCACCCACTCACTCATCCATTCATCCATCCATCCACCCATCTATTCATCCACCCACCCATTCATCCACCCACCCACCCACTCACTCATCCATCCACTCATCCATTCATACATCCATCCACTCATCCATCCATCCATCCACCCATCATCCATCCACACATCCATCCACCCATCATCCTTCCACACATCCACTCATTCATCCACACATCCACTCATCCATCCATCCACCCACTCATCCATCCACCCACCCATCCATCCACACATCCACTCATCTATCCATCATCCATCCACACATCCATCCACTCATCCATCCATCCACTCATCCATCCATCCATCCACTCATCCATCCACCCACCCACTCATCCATCCATCCACCCACCCACTCATCCATCCACCCACCCACCCACTCATCCACCCACTCATCCATCCATCCATCCACTCATCCATCCATCCATCCACTCATCCATCCATCCATCCACTCATCCATCCACCCACCCACTCATCCATCCATCCACTCATCCACCCACCCACTCATCCATCCATCCATCCATCCACTCATCCACCCACCCACTCATCCATCCATCCATCCATCCACTCATCCACCCACCCACTCATCCATCCATCCATCCATCCATCCACTCATCCACCCACCCACCCACCCACTCATCCATCCATCCATCCACTCATCCATCCACCCATCCACTCATCCATCCACCCAACCACCCACTCATCCATCCACTGACCCACCTGTCCGTCCGTCTCAAAACATTTTATAGTCCGGCAAGTCACACCAAAATTTTATTGATCGATTGAGGTTAAGTTGTTTGGCAACCCTAACTTGAGCTAATAAATCTCCGTGTGACATCTTCAGCAGTTTGTTCTTGGCATCCATGTGCCCTGCAGCAGCTCCAGTGAGTGTGGGATCTGCCCGGCCCATAACAGGACTCTCAGGGGCTGGATTTGGTTTCTGTTCGTCCTCATATTGCCAGGATCGTGCTGACAGAGCCAAGTTTTCTGGTTTGTGCATGTCGCATTAAGAGTTCTTGAGTGTAAAACTCTTAGCAGCAGCTGTGGAAGTGGTCAGCGGGATTTCATGTTCTTTGAATCTTGTAAAGAAATCTTTCGTTTTATTGTCTGTACTCCAGTTCTGCCACTCAACATGGGGTTTCTGCCAGCTGAACTATCGTCATCATAACCATGATGCCCAGCATTGATTCGTTCCCTCCAAACACACATCTTCTCGAACGCATTGGCAACATTGGCCTGTCAGACACTGGCGACACTCCAGCATGTTGTTCCAGTAAATACTAACCATGATGCCAGGCAGGGCTTGATCAACACATGTGCAATCTGAATCATGTGAACCGGTTTATTGTTGTGCATAGTCTGGACTGTCCAGCTTTGTCAAAGAGTTTGATTACTGGAAAAACTTTGCTGTTTGCCGGCACACTGACTTTTTTGGAACATAACTTTCTTTCTGTTAGAACATTGAGAACATGATTTCAGTGCTTCACATCGATCTGATTTTCATATTCTTCATACAGTGTCTACCAGTAACATTTTGGGACCAAAAATGATTGGGACACTTTGAGCTGATCATGTTTTGCTGAAGTGTTTTGTCTTTAATTGCTAATGCTCTTTTTACACACAGACTGAACAAAATGAAGCATTGCTTGGTGATTGGTTGAGCTAAACTGGTATTATCTAATTGTGTAGTTAAATTTAACAGCTGACAGATATTCAACATAATTCATGTGTGAGACAGTCTAACAGAAGGACGGACAAAACCAGTCAAATATCAACTGAGTTCTGCTCATATTTTATTACCATTTTCTAAACTATAGCGAATAAACTGTGATAATGTGAGGAATGTTGAAGGTGTCTGAATAAAATCTGGCTTGACTGTATGTTGCAGTATGTGGTCTAGATGGTGTTTTGGGAACCATAACTCCGTTGTGAAATATCTTTCTGGTTTTAATCCTGCAGGGAAGGACGATTCCACTGGTATCTGAAGATCCATTTTCCTCAGAGCAATGCGGTTTATTCAGAGAGGTATGAAACACCCTTCTCTTCTGTTTCGGTATTTTTTTTTCAGTATAAAATTATGCTATTTTAAAGTTTCCTAATGTTGTTGTGGAGTCTCCTACAACATGTTTACATCCATCAAAGGAAAAAAAAAAAGAAAGTTTAATTTCCTCATAATATACATTTGCACATCATCACATTTTCAATGACTCTCAAACGACTCGCCAGATGAATCAATCTCTCTAAATCCCGCCTTTCCGCGATATACTCTGCTCTGATTGGCCAGCAAACCGCCCGCTGCCATAACCACGTCAGCTCTGCTTGTCCTGTCCTCCATTATTTTACTTGTAGTAATTTATTTACCGAGTATTTTTCTAATATATTGCGGTGAACACGTGGAAACTGTATCAATAACAGTGCATGTATACATTAGCCGAGCTCTAGAGTGAATGAGTGATGTAACATAGACGTTGGTAAAAACAAATATTTCCTCAGAGTAGTGAGAACGACAGATGATCTGCATTAATAGACACAGTTACAAGTAATCGTGGCCCACAGCTGATCAGCAGAAGTGTTTCAGTAAGACAGTGATAGCGTGAGTTAGCCAGTTAGCAGGAGACCTACACAATATTCAACTCAAAACTAAGTATTTGAACACCATCTTTCAGGAGCAAGTGGTTTGTGAATCCTGCACTGAACTCTGAGATCTGAGAAGCAGTCGTCAGTGGAATAAAGGGAACACAGCAATAGTTTAGGATTATACTGCTGTTATACCGTGGTTAGTGTTGTCAAAAGACCCGGTACTTCGGTACCAAGTCGGTACTATTTTTTTTTTAAACGTCACGGTACCAGGTTTTCTCAAACCCGGTACTTGATGCGCGTGCATGCCCGAAGCGCGTGCAGTTGCGTCCTCTTCATAAAAGCGCTGATGGCGATCGGCGGTGCTGCTGCTGATGTGGTGCTGATGTTTTTGCGCGTGCAGATACGTTATTTCAAATTTCAATAGAAGCGGCGTACTCGCTTTTCCATGTGCGTTCATGATGCATAGCAACGACAGACGCCACGGGAGTACAAACGCTTGTGCAAACTGCGCTCTCCATGACGACGAGGAAGTGTGACATAGGCCTATTAATTGATTTCTAGCTCTTGCATTAGCTTTACTACTAGATATATTTATGGAGATGAGAAATAAAAAGCCGTCATTAATATCAGTCCGTCAGAAAAGCAGTTCTAGTCTTATTCTTGGCTGGATAACTCTTAGCAGGTTTAAAAAGCCCTTTTAAAGTTAAATATGAATACAGTTTTGGATTAAATAAAAGTATAGTCAAGTCAAATAAAACATTTTATCTCCTGTATAGTTTGGTAATGCTACAATAAGATACCATTCATTAACATCACTTAATGTGTTATCTAACATAACACATTGAGTGAACAATATATTTTTACAACATTAATTAATGTTTGTGAATGTTATTTAATACAAAACACTTGATTGGTCATGTTTGTTCACTTCATTCATTGTGCATTAAATAATGTTAACAGAAATAATGTTAAATAATTGCGACAGTATATAACTATTGGTTTTTTTTTGTTAGGTCATTTTATCTAATGTTATCTAACAAATGGAATCTTATTGTAAAGTGTTTTTAATACTACAGTTTCCATCTTTGTGATATACACTTTAATATAATTATGTAAATTTAATCTAAATTAAGCTTTGGTACCGAGAACTGTGGATTTTCACTGGTATCGGTACCGAATACTGAAATTTTGGTACCGTGACAACACTAACCGTGGTAAAGATGAACTTTAACCTCTGATTCTCCACATGCTCGTCCTTGGGCAGTGAAAAAACTGGCTTTACCTTCACATTATAGAGCACAGCGTCTCCTGGACATGATGCTCTCCAGTGTCCACAGGGATCAGCTGCTGGTTTGAGGTTTCCCTGGTGTCTGCGCGTGCAGTAAGTGGGCGGGGAATATGCTAATGTTTCGTCTTGACGTCACAACGAAACGGCTTATGACTCGTTTGAAAAACGATTCATTTCATTGACTCAGTCGACTCTTACTTTTGAAAGAAAATAACTTTATATATTAACAATTTTTATGAGTAGCATTATTAAAGGGAGCCAAAAATAAACAATTCTGCAAGTATTCACTTTCTCAACCATCAGAATGACAATTTTATCATTCCAAATCCATGAAACAAGTGTTTCAATTCAGAAAACAGTGTTTTGGCCACTATGAAGTTATATGGACGAGAGCTGCATGATGTTTCGTCAAAATCATGAGGATCAGGGTGTGTAAATATTGACAATTTCATTTTAAGGCGAGCTATTTCTTTTAATTGTCAGTTTTATTTGTTTTTCATGAATTGATTTTCCCTTTCCTCAGGTTTCCTGATGACAAACGGCTCGATCAGATTCTCAACGACTACATTCATCCTTCAGAATCAGATCCGGTCAAACGACAGAAGTATGTCAAACACCACATCAGTGTCACATTTATCTGACTTTAAATGCACAGGTTCATAGAACTGCAGGATTAATGGTGTTTTAATCATCAACACGATTTGTGCTCGCCTCGGTTAATTAAGAATAATCTCTTGCTTATTGTCATGTTTGAATTGGATCATCGAAGGTCAACAGCAAAAACATTAGTTAATAAAGTGAGATTAAGTGCAGAAAGTATATTTGTATTATTTAACATATTGGGCCCTATTTTAACGATCTGAAACGCAAGTATCAAACTCGAAACGCAAGTAACTTTGTGGGTGGATCTCGCAAATCTAAAACGCAAATGGTTTGGGCGTAACGTGAAATAAACCAATCAGAGCATCATCTTACATTCCCTTTAAAGGGATACTCCACCGAAAAATGAAAATTCTGTCGTCATATACTCACCCTCATGTTGTTTCAAACCTGTATGAATTTCTTTCTTTTGCTGAACAGAAAGGAAGATATCTAGAAGAATGTGAGTAACCAGACAGTTTTAGATACCATTGACTTCCATAGTATATTTTTTTCCCACTATGGAAGTCAATGGTATCTAAAACTGTCTGGTTACTCACATTCTTCTAGATATCTTCCTTTCTGTTCAGCAGAAGAAAGAAATTCATACAGGTTTGAAACAACATGAGGGTGAGTATATGATGACAGAATTTTCATTTTTCGTTGGAGTATCCCTTTAAGAGCAGGCGCGCTTGTTCCATGGCGGTTTGCTATTATAACGGCGGATTTGCCAGACGCACGCCAGGAGCGGTTCACAGCCGAGGAGACCGAGGAGACCGACGTTCTCGTCAGGGCCGTAAAACACAGAGAAGTGACATTGGGGATGGAGAAACACACCCAAATTAGCTTCGGTTAAACAGGCGTAAAATAATTTGGGTAAATGTGTAAGCTAGATTTATGCCTATTTTTTCACATCTTCATGGACACAACAATGATTTCCCTCGTGTGGAATATTTTTCCTTGTAATAATGTATGGTTTTCTAAAAATGAAAACTGCTGCGTCTGTGTAGATGAGAGAAGCAAAGTAGGGCTGCAACAAACGATTATTTTGATAATCGATTAATCTAACGATTATTAGAACGATTAATCGACTAATCATCGATTATTTTGCCGGCTAATCAGTAAGTTCAGCTTTTGAAATGGTTGTTTAAATGAACTTTGAGCCAAACAGGTCATTCTCTTTAAGTTCCCAGATTTCTGTCCAACTCAAATCACACACAAATGCTCTCTAAGCATTGGTTAAATATTCTGTTCTCTTTCAATAGAAAAAAAGAAACACAAATTTATCAGCTGCACTACAGACAAACTTAATCTGCAAACAATTATTATAATAATAAAATAAAATAAAAATTGACAATTGAGCTGACAGAGACATTCTCATTCACCTTTTAATTTACAGTATGAAAAAGTAACTGACATGATATTCTTCATAACATCTCCTTTTGTAAGTCTTCATGAATATGGAACAAAATAAAGGCAAGTGATAAGCCTGTAATACCTAACGTTAATAGTGTTACAATAATAAAAACAGCCCTGACTTCTAAGCTCGATCAAGCTTTATTCTATGCAAAAATAAATCATCATATTACTGTAATTATATTATTATTGTTAATATTGTTGCTATTATTATTAGTATTGCATTCTCTAATAAAGAGATTTACTGCTAGTTATTTAGCTCCAGCTGGAGAACATTCACCTCTCACCGGCTCGTCTTGTTTCCTCTTTAAGTGCTTTAACATGCATGTTGTGCTCCCGTGAAAAGCAAGTTACGCCTAGCATGTATTGCACACGACAGCATTCTTGGTTTGAAGATTTGTGAAACTTTACACACCTTGCTAGTTCGGATTCGTTTGCACTCCGTCATAATTCGCGCTGTGTTTTCTTCTACCGCAATAGCATTTGTAACATTACACTCTAGCGCTACAGCGCCGTAGTGGTCAAATCGCGATATTGCAGGCCCTTACATTAGGCTCACGTGAGCTCAAACGACTACTCGACAACAAGATATTTTGTCGACAATTTTTTATTGTCGACAATTCACGCTACATTATGGCCAAGCATGCGCTCTTAAAATAGCATCTGAATAACATGCGCAACGCTGCCACTGACTTTAGACTAGGTTTCTCCTGGTCAGTGGCGGAATTGTTTTCTGAAACTGCAAAATAGCACCAGGGAACGTTTGCGCCGGAACACGCCTCCTCTTTTCGCTGAACCGCCCCCGGGAGCGCAAGTTCATTTCCTAATTAACCGACGTGCGTCTGTGGAGGGAAAAGTCTGCTGTGCGTCGGGTGCAAAATAGGAATGATACATGCATCAGTGTACAAAATCAATTACGCTGGGAGCAAGATAGGGCCCTTGGTATTACTGCAGGTTTGTGTAATCTGAGTTTGCTTTTTACTGTTTTTATCTGCACTCTGCATTTCGTCTCTGCTCTCACTCAACATGCGGACAGGAGAGCTGTGATTAATAATATTAACGATTCGTACAAGGTGCTTAAAGTTCTTGAATTTGACTTTTTTAAATTGAAGTCCTGGAAAACCCTTAAACTTTATGATATTTATGAAAAGCTACTTGAATTATTGAAAGAAAATATGTGAAATTAGTGTTTAATTTTATTGATAAAACAAATCTTTTCACACAGTATTAACGCTCCAGTCCATCTGATATTGATATAGAGGCATTTTGCTTGGCTATGAGTGTGATATTGCTCATTAATATCCAAGTATATGATACAGCTTTCATTCTTCAGGTCAATCATGTATTCATGGGAGAACAAAATCAGTTTGAATAAGGAAAGCGATATCTTTGTCATAGTATCCTTTCAGTGGTTAAAGTTTCCGCAGTCATTGCTTGTGTTGCACTTTATTCGTACCATTTTGTTTTATTAGTATATTTTTATCTATTTACCCTTTTTTTAGAATTTAAAAGATAATAAAGATATTGTTTGATAAGTGAGATCTCTGATTATAGTCTTTGAAAACCAAAAAAGTAGTGCTTAAAGTCCTTAAGTCCTGGATTTTAATTGTACAGTGTCTGTACGATCCCTGATTACTTTATATTCACCTTTTGAACCATTAAGACGAGCTCAGACTGCAGGAAATGCACGTGTGTAGACGATGAGTCATGAAAACTGACAGTGATTAAGCATTGCTCTGGCTGGACGTCGACTCTCTCGGTGAGAAGACGCCGTTTTAAAACACGCAGGTCTCATGGATCTCAACAGACATCTGGCGTTTGCACATTTCTTGTCGCCTGCGTCTCATTTCTGATGTAATCTCTGACTTTTTATAGCTGAAATGTGGCTTGAGCGCAGCATTGTCAGTCAGTGAGATTGTGTCTGGCTCTTTTTGTCAGTTCTCTGAGTTTATTTATGACCGACTGCCAGGGGGAAAAAAAGTAACTTCTCGACATAATTATGAAAGTGGCGTTTGTTTCTTCATGGAACGGTTTTAGAGCCATTTGGGTCAGCACATTATTATTATTATTATTATGACTTGCAGATAAAAAACGTCCACCCTTTTATTCAGACCACGGAGTTCAGCTCGAGCGTAAATGCAGAAATGAAGCTGTGGTCTGGAGTTAGAAATAAACTCTTCACACTGTGATAATAGGCCACAAAATCAACACTAGAATAGAGTTGGGCGTCTCTTGGATGACTTGCTCATGATTCAAGGCATCTTTCAGGGAGAGTTTTGATAGTTTTGTAAATTGTGAAATCCAACGCTGACGTTCAACAGTTTTCGTGCCGATTCATGCGATTATATAACAGTAGCTCATTAAACGTGTGCAGACGAGTCTCTTAAAGGGGTGGAGTATCATCTTTAAGAAGTAAAGTTAATGTATTAATACACGTCCCTGGTGTTACTCGGCTCTAGAGACTGTTGCTGGTCTAGTGCTGATTTCTCATCTACACTTGATGGTCTTCTCTGTATGGAGTTCAAATAGTCTCAAAATTAATTAATTTAAAATATATGATTCACAAATGTGTAAGCTAAGATTATATTAATTAAATTATTTGTCTGTCCACACTAGACGCGACGCGGCTGTGAGATGCGTAAAATATCAATCAAAACCCACAGCCAATCAGAACAGCGTGTGGGCAGAGTCAGCCAATCAGACCAGCGTGTGGGCGAAGTCAGCCAATCAGAACAGCGTGTGGATGGGATCAGCCAATCAGAACAGCGTGTGGGCAGAGTCAGCCAATCAGCCAATCAGAATAGCTTGTGGGTGGAGTCAATTTAATTTAAACATTATTCAAAAACATAGGCTACTGAGTTACTAACACAATCTTTGTCAAAGAATACACTTGTTTGTTCACAGTTTGAACGTTCTTGTTTCCATTTGTTCAATTTCAAGATCTGAGGTGAATTATCTATTGTTGCTTTTACAGCTACAAAGCTGGAGCACTAAATGATATTCAGAGTCACATGACACGCTTTTAACATTAAATAAAGCACATAAACAGGACCTGAGATTATCATCGCCACACTTTGTGTTTGTTGTTCCAGCGCAACGTCGCAGAAAAATAGAAACCGTTTCTAAAATAGAATCGTCGCGTGTCGCCGTCGCGGCTGGTTAGGACAAACACCAAGAACCGTCCAATCACAGTTCGTGTTCATGTAAAGTCGATGTCCGTATGATAACAGATCGCTGTGCTTCTATTATATTATCAAACCAAGAACGTAGTGCAAGTTTTCTGCAGCAATGGAGCCGTGAACTTCACTTCCAGCGTTCAGTTGATGCTAATAAACACGACGGCGTTCTTTTTCCATGAGGGGGTTTGGCTTCACGACGGCTTTGTTTCCTGCAGAGCGTTAAAGAACGCGACATGCATGACTACGGGAAGTCCTGCAGATTTAGATCAATCAGATTACGACTTGAAGATAGTGCTGGGCGGTGTACCGGTTCATACCGAATACCGGTGTTTATTTTTGTTATGATATGAATTTTTAAAGTACCGCAATACCGGTGTATGTCGCCTTAATGATCGGAACGCGGCGCTGTTGCACTGTGGTGATGCACGTGTTACTAAGCGTGACTTTGAAGATGGAGAGGTTAAACTATAATTGATAGCTGTCAAATTATATTACAGTGTTTCCCATACATTGGTTCACAATATCAACACAGCCTTTTGGAAAATCTATTTGTGGTTGGCTTTGACATCGTTGAATAAACATGAGCACTGCACGTTTCAAAATCAAAACGCGACGCGGGTGTTTTTATACGAATGTATCTGAAGTGAACTGACGGTCTTTTAGAAAAGTTTCTTTGTTATTACGATTGAATCTTTCTTTATCTTTCCTGATAAAGCAGCGTTTATGAGCGTTGCTGCTTTCTGTACAGCCGTTACCGGGGAAACCGCTATTTCTGCCGCTCCTACAGCGCCTCCTGCTGGCACCTCTTTGTAAACAGCCTTGCAAACCTGTATAAATACTAGTGTGGATTTTTTTTCTACAATATTCACTCATGACAGTAAAATAGGGCATTCTAAGTCAATCTACTGCAGTATTTCCTCTCTCCTTTCTGCAGTACTTCCTCTCTGAAAAATGGGTTTTACACCCAGTCATGCTTTAAAAAAAATTTTTTTTTAAAGTCATATACCGTGAAACCGGAGTAATTTAGAAAAATACTGTGATGTGGATTTTTGGTCATACCGCCCAGCAATACTTGAAGAGTTTCACATGTTGAGTGCCGTATGCATCTGTGGGCGACTGAGGCTGCGCTAACCGCTAGTTAGCTTGAAAACTTGGAACTGAATCGAATCATAAGCTTGTGAATCGAAATAAAATCGAATCGTGAAGTTTGTTTCAATATCTTGCTTTAAATATTTGCAATTTCAGGGTGTCCGCGGATCCTTAAAAAGTCTTAAAAAGTCTTAAATTAGATTGTTCAAATTTAAGGCCTTAAAAAGTCTTAAGTCTTATTTTGACTTATGAAAGGTATTACATTTTCGATGGCAATTTGACTTACACATATCTTAATGTTTTCCAAATTAGAACCATCTAATTAGTGTACTTTTTTATTTATTATTCTATCTTTGTGGATTTGCTTGTTCACGTGACATTTCGCGTCATTCACGGCATCATTACGTCCGTCTCCTGCACGCGAAACAGGAGGAGAGAAGAAGCGAGTTGGTAAATGTCAATTCAATTCTAAGTTCATTCTTTATGTGCGTAGTGGTGTGCGATGTGTATTATCTATTATGATATTATAATAATTTTTTTAACGATGTACGAGGCACTGCGAGCTGACATCGCTTTGGTCTCTCATGCTTTCACTGCGTGATGTGTACGGTTATAGGTATGTTCCCAAATGAGTTTTTGTCTCATATTTATATCATATTATGTTGTTATCATAGGCCTACAATATCAATATCAGCAAGACTTCCGTTTTCCCGTGCACAATTGCAAATGTGATTATTTATTTTATTTAACAGTTAAATTAACAATAAATTAACATTGTGAGTTACATTTTATAAACAATATTGTCAATATTGTTTGTTATCCCTTTATTTCGCTGACGAGAATTTCAAAATGAAGCCATTAGGGCTGTAACGATTCCTCGATTAAAGTCGAGTACTCGATTTAAAAAAATCCTCGATTGCAATTTACCCGTGTCGAGTAACCGGCAAAATACCGGAAGTGGCGCATTCCACAGACGAGAGTCCATGAACCGCATTACACAGTTTTCTAAGGCTACGCGATATATTTAACTGTTTACAATCATGATATTGTGAAATCACAAAGGCTAAGATTAAGTTAAATAAATATATGCGCTGTTTTTTTTCTCCCACAGAGAAGCATGACGGTTGAATTATTTACATGCGTGCAGATTGTGTTAAAAATAGGCCTACCTCAGCTCCGTTCACAGTAAACGCTGCTCCACACGTATACTCAGTCTCTGCATGTGCTGTTTGTTTAAGTTTCCAATAATGTGCATTTGGGAACGCAAAACCCCGGACGCGTGTTTCATAGTAACTTACTGTCATCATTTATATGCGTGGAGCGTCTCGGGTTTCTCAAACTCCATCTTTGCATGCTGTGAGTTTGTGTGGCTTATAACGTTCATCTGCACGCAGTCTGCGCCGTTTCACAAGATTCGTAATGCAGCTCATTTATAAATCTTCGCCAACACAGGAGAATACATAAGTATGTTTCTGAATATATTCAGAAATATATTCGCAATCGCATATATTCTCATGTGCGAATTGTTGTTCATCGCGATTTCAAAATAAAAGTTTAACCCTTGCACTGCTTGCATGTTTTGACGTGCACATGTTCTTTTCAAGAAATTACGGCAGCTGTTGCATTTCTATCGTACAGAAGTGACCAAATATGAAAGATTAAGTTGACATTTGAATTAAATGTTATGTTTATTAGTTATCATATATTTTACATGGTGTATTTTAACAGCGTTGTTCAATAAAACCCATATGATTACTTTGATACTTTATTTGAACCAATAATTATTGCTTGTTATTGTTATTTGGGTAACACTACAATAAGGCTCATTAGTTAACATTAATGTATTAATCAACATGAACTAACAATGAACAATAGCTACATCTGTAACTAACATTTGTTCATACAAATAAAGCTGTTCATTGTTTGTTCATGTTAGTTCATTACATTAATGTTAACAAATACAACCATTAATTTTAATTATGTATTAGCAAATGTTGAAATTAACATGAACTAAGATTAATAAATGCTGTAGAAATAAATATTGTTCATTCTGAGTAACTAACAAACCATATTGTAAAGTGTTACCTATTTGTCTTTAAGTAATTTTAAAGGCTGTTGTTCACTTGGATCTATTTTTATTACCACAATTTTTTATCCGATTACTCGATTAATCGATGGAATAATCCGTAGAATACTCGATTACTAAAATAATCGATAGCTACAGCCCTAGAAGCCATAGCAGAGTCTCAATGCAACAGACAGCGATGATTTTTTTTTTACTGGAATCCGCGTTTTGAACGAATCAATTTAATGATTCAATGAACAACCACTTGCTTCCCGAATGAATCAGTCGTTTGAACAAATCGGTTGAATGAATGACTCCCTCAAGTCACTTATTTACATTTACATTTTTTTTACATTTATTCATTTAGCTGACGCTTTAATCCAAAGCGACTTACAATTGCTATATATGTCAGAGGTCGCACGCCTCTGGAGCAACTAGGGGTTAAGTGTCTTGCTCAGGGACACATTGGTGTCTCACAGTGGATTCGAACCCGGGTCTCTCACACCAAAGGCATGTGTCTTATCCATTGCGCCACCACCACCCCAATATTAAGACAGTGACTTGCCGCCACCTACTGGCAGTTTTAGTTTCACATTTAGAGTACCCTTTAATTAGAACATTAAAATTAGAAATCAGTACATATTTAACAATATCTCATAGCTTTATTTATGCAATTGTAAATGCAGTGTAAATATATTAATGCCAGATCAGACATAAAAGGTGATACATACATCTACAAATGTCCAAATATAGGTGAAAATGCCCCTGGAAATCAATTTAAGGTGGCAAATATTACCCCTTAATAAAAAATGTTAATTTCTGTCACTGCTGTGAACTGACCACTGCATAGAATATGAAAAATATGAATATCTTCGTCAGTCAGCTGTCAACAACAGGCCTAAACCAGCCATGGCACCAAGCACACAAACACAATCAGTAAAATATTATCTAATTATCAACAAAACTTTGAAAATATCGATCGAGACATATTTTGTCAATATTGCATACCCCTAATGCATGGTATTAATTTTGATTTCTTCGGGTCTTAAAAAGGTCTTAAAAAGCCTTAAATTTGACTTAAAAAAATTTGCAGAAACCCTGAATTTACAAACTCATAATCAGGGTTATTATAGCAAACTAAAACCATAAAAAAAGATTTCTGTTACTTGAACTAAAATAAAATATACATATATATATATATATATATATATATATATATATATATATATATATATATATATATATATATATTATTTTTCAGTTGATGTAATGTTTTTAATTTCATTTAAATTGATGTAAAACTTCATAAAACTTGACCTAAAATTGTAAACAATAAACCTAAAAAAAAAATCTAAAATTAAAACAAGCAACAATTCAAAAAATTATAATATCAAAATAACGCTGCATAATTCATAATCACAAAATTCATAATTTTTTGTGTGATTTTTATAATGAAGTCTAACACTAGGAAAGGCTTGATGTTGTCATAAACACTAATGCACATTTATGCTTCTTGAGTCACAGCGTTGAGCGTATTGTGATTAGATTGAAAACTCGCATCTGATTGGCTGAAAAGAATGTGATCCACACACACACATGACGATTTCTTTTTCTTCTTTTTTCTTTCTTTTTTTGCACAAGCAGATCAAACAATCTGTATTTGCAGAAACATTAAGAAATGTGCAAGCATACTAGAATATTGATGAACTGTGTTTTCCATGGATGTAAGTTTTGGTTGTGCATTTTAGTATTTTGCGAATATGAATTCAGTGTGAATAATGTATTTTGTAAATGAGACCATTTTAACTCCATATCTCTGCTGGTCTTTCTGGGAATATAGATGAGAGTTAATTGTGTCTGGAAAACATCGGATTAACTTTTCCAGGACAAGAGTGTGTTTGAATGATTCAGCATCACGTCCAAACCCTTTTTCCCGTCGTCTCCGCTTGTTACGCAACCTCGAGAGCAGCGAATGCATTGTTTGGGGATCAGGAATCGGCTGTCAGGACATGTTCCACGCTTCCACACGAGTGTGTTTGTGTGCTTTGGATCCTCCGCTGATGAACACTGTCGGGTTCGGCTCCGGGAATGGGTTGAAATGAATGATGGGTTTTATCAAGATAACCATCAGCTTCAGGAACACAATGGAGAGGCGTCACTGCGGGTCGAGCTGCCGGACACTGTGTGTGTGTGTGTGTGTGTGTGTGTGTGTGTGTGTGTGTGTGTGTGTGTGTGTGTGTGTGTGTGTGTGTGTGTGTGTGTGTGTGTGTGTGTGTGTGTGTGTGTGTGTGTGTGTGTGTGTGTGTGTGTGTGTGTGTGTGTGTGTGTAAGGTTTAGGGCAGTTTCAGTAGCGGTCAAGAGTTTGGATGCATATTCTTATTCTCTATTCTGACTGTTTTCCACGTTAGAGTAACAGTGCAGTGATGAATACTCTTAAATAATGCTAAATATTCAAATCATAAATCCAGAAAATGTGTGGTTGTATGTGTAAATATATATTTATGTTTGCATAAAATAATTTTCTGAAAAATTATAACATGTCATTGGGCCTTAAAATAGTAATATATTATTAAATTGTTAAAGTTTTTTTCAATTCAATTTATTAAACATGCTATTTGATTCTTCATTTAAATAAATCATTAAAATAAAATGAAATAAATCAAATTGAAATAAATTGTTGTATATAATTTTAAAATATCATTGTTATTATATGCGTGTCATGATTGTAAAACTTTAGTATAACCATTAAAACAGAATCCAGAAAAAAGAATTTCGGAAAAATTTACTTTTTTTGTTAAACCTTTAATACATTTTTGTTAAATTGTATTTATTACATGATTTTAATTAATTCTATATATTTTTATTAGTAAAATGTAATTTAACCATTAAATCGTAATACAAAAAAATGTAAATGTTAAAAAAACAATTTGGGAAAAAATTAAATGTTTCATCAGGCCTTACAACTTCTACATTTTAATATTTAATTCATATTAGGCATAATTTATATTTATCTCATTTTAAACATTTCAGCAGAGGCCTTTTAAGTCAGAAGTGTTTTAAGATCACGAGAAGCGTAAATGAGTCCAAACTTACCAAACCAGCTCGTTTGATCAGCCATGACGTATATATTCACCAATAGAGTCGACATGAAATCCAACCTGACACTGTTTTCTTTTTTAATGTATATTCCAGTATCCAGACAGTTTTGCTCACGTTATGTCAGTAATGTGTCGTGCCTGTTTTTCTCTTTACACGTCTTTCCTTCCAAACACACACACACACACACACACACACACAACAGTATGATGTAGGGCTGCACGATATTGAAGAAAAATGCGATATGCGATAACTCATTAAATAATGAGATATGCAATGCGATAATGCTTAAAGTGTGTAAAATAAACTTAAATTATCTTTAAAATATCTTTAAAATGATATAACCTACATACGTGTTTCACATTCATTTTGTGACAATAAAACATCCCTAAACTCCTGCCAGTGAAACATCAGTGTTTTACTGTAGCGTAAGAAGTGTTATTCTAACATCAGTGTAAACCTCGGGGTTCAGGTTATCCTACATTAGAGTTATTTAACAACACAAACTGAATAATCAAATGTGTTTGCAGAGTTTGTCTGATCTCACGCATGTGTTTCCAGGTTAAAGCTCTACGTCCACAGTCCTCGTGATGACATCAGAGTGTTTCTGAAGGCGGAGCAACAACACAACTCTCTCAGGTAAGAGAATCTGTCTATCTCTCTCTCTCTCTCTCTCTCGACTGGAAGAGTGTGGTTCGGGTTGTTCGTGTCGAGAAGACGTGAAGCTACACATCTTGCTTTCCCTGGGAATCGAACCCATGACCTTGGCGTTGCAAGGGCTAACACTCTACTGTTAGAGCTACAGGAAAGCTTTCCATCGCACAAACAGTTCTTTATAGTGGAAAAGGATTATTAAACGTTCTTCACACTAATGAAACATGGCTCTTTTAGAAACTGATCACTGAAAAGTTCTTTGTGGAACCAAAAATGGTTCTTCTATCGCATCGCGGCACAAAATGCTGGGTTGTTTCAACACATGTTTGGATTAAATGTAGACAAACCCAATCGTTACGTTAAACATTTTATTTCACATTTTAAACCAATGGTCGGGTCTGTCCATATTTGACCCAATAATGTGTTGAAACAATCAGCAATTTTTTAAGTGTGTGGAGCGTGACCAGATTATGTTGCATGTTTAATTAAGCAAGAATCTCTCAAATAAATACCAAATAAATCAAATTTGGTGTAAAAATTCCATATTTTAGCAGTCAAATCAAAAGCTGTTTCCTGCTGCCAAAGCAAATCCACTTTGAGATTGATACGGTAAAACCCACGCCATCGTTACTGTTCGTATCACTGAGATTCAGATATGATAATGAGCGTTTGCTTTCTGACCAATCACAGCAGAGCAGCTCTCAGAGAGGCGGGGCTTAGAGAGACTGAATCTTTGATCGAAGCGTTTCAGACATTGAGAGAAAAGAGTTGATGTGTGTCATAAATAAAGTGTTTTTGACCTTGGATGCGTGTAAACCTGTTGTGGATCAAGATTCTGTTGATGTTCTCATCGCTTTAGGGCCTAATCTTAGCATGTGACGTGTGTTTTCGGGCTTCCTGTCCTTGTAAATGCCACTTGAGTGATGTGTGCGTTTTATAGTGTCTTTGGTAAGAACTTAAACGTACCCAGAGAGAATGGAGGCTTTCGATTGGCTGAAACCCTCTCCTTGATTTATTCCTCCTTGTATGAAATCGGCACAAAATGCTTTATGGGAATGACATCACTGCTCATAAATTCCCCCGGAGTTACGCAGTTTTATCGCTTCGGGACTCGTCAGAGATGATTTTGTTTTCCTGTCAGAGACGCGTTTGAGCCTGAGCTGATCCTGGATCAGTGGCTTCAGT
Organism: Leuciscus leuciscus; assembly: GCF_965113295.1. Lineage (NCBI taxonomy): Eukaryota > Metazoa > Chordata > Actinopteri > Cypriniformes > Leuciscidae > Leuciscus > Leuciscus leuciscus. The sequence goes on from NC_138742.1 coordinate 1,681,671, forward strand.
GTTTTCTGTCAAGCCATTCATTTTTAATCGAATTAATCACAAATTTATTGCACATCAATTTTGGCTTAGAAATTACCCAGTCAATTGTTTGATGCGAAAAGCATTGGATAGACATTACAAAAAGAAAATTATGCAGCTCAGAGATTGCATGAATATGAATGAAAAATTATATATTTATATATAATATAAAATGTATTTATTATCGTCATATTGACTAATCCTCCTCGGATGATTTTATTTTAGCTTTATTAAGGACTTATTTATATTTAGTTTTGTTATTTAATACAATTTGTGTACATGTGTGTAATAAAAAAAAATAGAAATAAAATTAATTATTTAATAAAATGTCTTAATATTTGTGTTTATAAATAAATAATTAAGTTCTTAGAATATTTAATACATCATTTATTAAATAATAATTGTATATATATATATATGTGTGTGTGTGTGTGTGTATATATATGTGTACATGTAATGAATGAATACATTTGAATTCTCTTGATTCTCCAAACTCTTGACCGCTAGTGAAACTGCCCTAAACCTTCCTCACTCTCTCTCACTCACACACACACACACACACACACACACACACACACACACACACACACACACACATCTGTAATGGAATTTTCTGACAGCTCGCTAGTTTTTATAATTTAATGTTTGTGCAAAAAAGAACACAAGATTAAAATAGATCAGATTATGGAGTTGCTCAGCTAAAATTACTGTTTTCCTCTTAAAAGATGGGAACACACCTGTGGTTGAGAGCCTCTTGTGTGCTCCAACACACACACATATACACATATATAGACACACATATATAGACACGCACACTCACACTCACACACACACTTTCCTGCACAGACTTCAGGAGGTTACATCACCACAGTATCTGTTCATAAAGGGCATAAACCTGATGCATCTGAACTCTGTGCTCAGTGAGGTGTGTGTTGTGTTAAGTTGTGTCGAGTTGTTGTTTTGAGAGAGTTGAGTTTTGACAGTTTTGAGAGAGTCGAGTTTTGAGAGAGTCGAGTTTTGAGAGAGTCGAGTTTTGAGAGAGTCGAGTTTTGAGAGAGTCGAGTTTTGAGAGAGTCGAGTTTTGAGAGAGTCGAGTTTTGAGAGAGTCGAGTTTTGAGAGAGTCGAGTTTTGAGAGAGTCGAGTTTTGAGGGTCAGAGAGTCGAGTTTTGAGGGTCAGAGAGTCGAGTTTTGAGGGAGTCGAGTTTTGAGGGAGTCGAGTTTTGAGGGTCAGAGAGTCGAGTTTTGAGGGAGTCGAGTTTTGAGAGAGTCGAGTTTTGAGGGAGTCGAGTTTTGAGGGTCAGAGAGTCGAGTTTTGAGGGTCAGAGAGTCGAGTTTTGAGGGTCAGAGAGTCGAGTTTTGAGGGAGTCGAGTTTTGAGAGAGTCGAGTTTTGAGGGAGTCGAGTTTTGAGGGTCAGAGAGTCGAGTTTTGAGGGTCAGAGAGTCGAGTTTTGAGGGTCAGAGAGTCGAGTTTTGAGAGAGTCGAGTTTTGAGAGAGTCGAGTTTTGAGAGAGTCGAGTTTTGAGAGAGTCGAGTTTTGAGAGAGTCGAGTTTTGAGGGTCAGAGAGTCGAGTTTTGAGGGTCAGAGAGTCGAGTTTTGAGGGTCAGAGAGTCGAGTTTTGAGGGTCAGAGAGTCGAGTTTTGAGGGTCAGAGAGTCGAGTTTTGAGGGTCAGAGAGTCGAGTTTTGAGAGAGTCGAGTTTTGAGGGTCAGAGAGTCGAGTTTTGAGGGAGTCGAGTTTTGAGGGAGTCGAGTTTTGAGGGAGTCGAGTTTTGAGGGTCAGAGAGTCGAGTTTTGAGGGAGTCGAGTTTTGAGAGAGTCGAGTTTTGAGGGAGTCGAGTTTTGAGGGAGTCGAGTTTTGAGGGAGTCGAGTTTTGAGAGAGTCGAGTTTTGAGGGAGTCGAGTTTTGAGGGAGTCGAGTTTGAGGGAGTCGAGTTTTGAGGGAGTCGAGTTTTGAGGGAGTCGAGTTTTGAGAGAGTCGAGTTTTGAGGGAGTCGAGTTTTGAGGGAGTCGAGTTTTGAGGGAGTCGAATTTTGAGGGAGTCGAGTTTTGAGGGTCGTCGAGTTTTGAGGGTCGTCGAGTTTTGAGGGAGTCGAGTTTTGAGGGAGTCGAGTTTTGAGGGTCAGAGAGTCGAGTTTTGAGGGTCAGAGAGTCGAGTTTTGAGGGTCAGAGAGTCGAGTTTTGAGGGAGTCGAGTTTTGAGGGTCAGAGAGTCGAGTTTTGAGGGTCAGAGAGTCGAGTTTTGAGGGTCAGAGAGTCGAGTTTTGAGGGTCAGAGAGTCGAGTTTTGAGGGTCAGAGAGTCGAGTTTTGAGGGTCAGAGAGTCGAGTTTTGAGGGAGTCGAGTTTTGAGGGTCAGAGAGTCGAGTTTTGAGGGTCAGAGAGTCGAGTTTTGAGGGTCAGAGAGTCGAGTTTTGAGGGTCAGAGAGTCGAGTTTTGAGGGTCAGAGAGTCGAGTTTTGAGGGAGTCGAGTTTTGAGGGTCAGAGAGTCGAGTTTTGAGGGTCAGAGAGTCGAGTTTTGAGGGTCAGAGAGTCGAGTTTTGAGGGAGTCGAGTTTTGAGGGTCAGAGAGTCGAGTTTTGAGGGAGTCGAGTTTTGAGGGTCAGAGAGTCGAGTTTTGAGGGTCAGAGAGTCGAGTTTTGAGGGTCAGAGAGTCGAGTTTTGAGGGTCAGAGAGTCGAGTTTTGAGAGTTGAGAGAGTTGAGCTCCTCAGGGAAGGTTTGGCTCGGTCCGGCTTGTTTTCCTTCGCGTGAGTTTTTGCCTCTTTGTTTTGGCCTGTAAAACAGGAGTGTGTGAGGATCTGTGAAACAGAAGGAGTGTGTGAGGATCTGTGAAACAGAAGGAGTGTGTGAGGATCTGTTGCCTGCATGTTCATCAACAGCGTATGAAAGCGTCTGTGTTCTTCACGGATTCCGAATCCCTGATTTACGAGGCTCTCGACTCCTGGCGGATTCGCTGATGTCACGAGAGAGAGAGTGAAAGGCCTCGGTGTGTGTTAAAGCTGTTCCTGATTCATGTTAAACGAGTTTCCAGCCGTGAGTTTTAGCCTCCGGTTGATGTTTATGGAGATTCCTGTCGTTCCTCCAAACATGATGTCATGGGAATGTTCTGGAAGAGGAGAACGTCAACACCGAGATGCATTAATATTACAACTAATATAATTACATTCATGATTAATCAGTGTGGTTACGTCTCTTCTGCTCACCAAAGCTGCATTTATTTGATCAAAAATACAGTGAAAATTATGAAATATTATTCTGATGTAAATCATCTGTTTTCTATGTGAATATACAGTAAAGTGTCATTTATTCCTGTGGTCAAAGCTGAATTTTCAGCATCATTACTCCAGTCTTCAGTGTCACATGATCCTCCAGAAATCAAGTTTCAAGTTTAATTAATTTATAAAGCACATTTAAAAACAGCCACACGACTGACCAAAGTGCTGTACAAAACATATAAATACAAATCCTAAATATACACACTTAAGATAATACACACAAATATAATCTAATATGATGATTTGATGCTCAATTTTTTTTTGAGGAACATTTTTAGGTTCCTAAATCATTTTGAGAAATTTTTCAATTATTTTTCAATTATGAGGAACATTTTTAGGTTCCTAAATAATTTTGAGACATTTTTCAATTATCAATGTTGAAAACGTTCAAATATCGTTCAAAAAGGCTGATTGAAATCTCCAGATATTCTTGTCTGTGTTGTGAAATGTGACTTCATTTGTCGGTGTTGTTCTTGGCAGGTTTCTGGAGCTTGACCTGAAGAAAAGTCTGCAGGAAAACCTGATGCACAAGACTATCGTGGAATACCCAGAAGTCTTTGTGGTTCTGAAACAGCACAGTCAGGAGTTCCTCGCTCACACACCGGGGGGTACGAAACACACAAAACACCAAACACACACATACTGCACACGTGCACATGGAGGATAGCATACATCACAAGCAGAAAACATGCTTTATTCATTCATTCAATATTAAATGCATTTATTACAACTTTTGCATACTTATAGAGCATTATTTACCCCTTATTTAACTTTTTTTGTTAAGTTTAATACTTAATTCTAGCAATTGCTAAAAAAAAAAATCAGTATTTAATTAATAGATGTTTAATTAATCATAATGATAAATTATATTATTAATTATAATGTTTCTTTATCAATTATAAACATTTTTGCATTTTATAGAGCATTATTTAGCTTTTTTAAAGATAATACTTGACATAATTTGAGCAATTACTTAAAATGTTCAGTACTGAATTAATATTAGATGTGTTAAAATAATCATATATTATTCATGATACATGAAATATAATTTAAATATATGATATTTAAATATTTAAATATTAAATATTTTTTGCATATTTATACAGCACTATTTACATTTTATTTTCCTTTTTTAAAGATAATACTTTAAACAATTTTAGCACTTACTATACATTTTCACTATAATAATATATTATAATAATAATATATTATTAATGATAAATTATATTAAAAATTATATTTTGCATGAGGAACATTTTTTTAGGTTCTAAACAATTATAGTTTATAAGTATAGTTATTATAAAATTATATTATTATAATTATAATAATATAAATTTTTCATTCATTCTTTTTTGCATATTTATACAGCATTATTTACGACTTATTTTACTTTTCAAGTTTATTACTTTAAATAATTTCAGCAACAACTACACATTTTCAGTATTAAATTAATATTAGATTTTAAATGAATCATATTATTAATTATCGTATGTATGCAATAACATTTTTACATTTGTAAATAAAAACAATTCATGATGATTAAACATTTTCTCTCCCTATTCTTATTTTACTTCTAAAACTTTACTGAAAATTTTGTGTAGTTATTAATATTCTCAGTGAATAATGTCACTTCTATAATACATTTTTTTTTATTTTTTTTATTTTTTTTTTATAATACATCGGAGAGTGTTTAATCATGCTAAAAAGCTCAGTTCCTGCATGTGTGAGATGAAGCTCATTCATTCTCCTCCTGACTCTCTCTGATCACGCTTCCTCTTCATGTGTTACTGTGTGGCGTAACTCGTTCATCTACAAGCCTCTGATAAAGACCAGTGAAGGGCTGTTGATGTGCGGTAGATCCTCAATAACCTCGGCTTGATTTGTTTATAGTGTTTGCGAGTTATCTCACCATAAAGATGTTTATGGAGAAACACACACACACACTTACACAACACAGAACATGTGTGCTACTTTCCGTGGAGGAACTCAAGCGTTCCTGAACAGGTCGAGGGAGAAAGAAAAATGTACTTGCCAATGGGGAGAAAAATAATCTTAATTCAAACAGAAACAACATAATTTTTCTCCCCATTGGCAGATAATTTTGCTTATTTTAAGCAAAAACTCACTTCATCTTTATTTATTTCCCCAGAAAACAAGATTTAATATCTTATGTCATTTTACTACTTTAAGTAAATGCATCTTGATTTAAGAAATGTTTGATACTTGGACTGGAAACAAGACAAAAATACTGAGTAAGAAAAGCATGTTTTGTCGTGTGCAATTCCGCAGCAAGCAAACGTCTTCCTCTGGTTTCAGAGCGTTCCGGAGCGAGTGTCTCCAGTTCCCCGGATAGACCGCGTTCAGGAGTGTCCAAGAGGCCAAAGGTCGTGCCAGAAGACGAAGAGCTGGAGGACGGAGAGGTTCGAAGTGACCAGGAGGAGGAAGACACTGAAGGTGACGATGGGAATCTCGCTGAAACTGAGAGTAAAGTGCCAGTAACACATCATGATGATGATGATGACGGTGGCGAGGAAGAGGCTAAAACCAAACAAAAGCAGGAAATGATGATGGTTTCTGGTGATGTTGATGGTCAGGACTGCACTGAGACCTTCACTGATGAAGACGGACTTCCTGATGAAAACAGAAATGTTGATAGTGTTGCACAGCAAGAGATGGAGGCTCAGCATGACTCCAGTCAAACATGTGTCGACGGAGGTCAGAGTTCATCACGCGATCCTTCTGATGCAGGCGAGACTGAAGGCCAGAAAAACACACATGATGCAAGTAACATTTATTCCAGTGAAAGTCACATTAGTGCAGATGTTACACTAGTGTAGCGCCGAAGTGTGGAAGCTTGTTTCCGCCAGAGTGAAACATAAAAAAGGTAATTGCGACTTTTTAATCTCACAATTCTGACTTTTTATCTCAGAATTACGTGATATAAAATCGCAATTGCAGGTTATAAAGTCAGAATTATGAGATATAAACTCGCCATTGCGAGAAATATACTTGAAATTCTGACTTTTTTTCTCAGAATTGCATGTTTATATCTCGCAATTCTGACTTTATTTCACGCAATTCTGAGAAATAAAGTCCGAACTGCGAGATGTAAACTCGCAATTGTGAGATAAAAAGTCGCAATTATCTTTTAAAATGTTTTATTGTGTGGCGGAAACAAGCTTCCATACCGAAGCCCTCAAGCACACTGCAAAAACTGCTTTTCTTACCGTCTTTTTGTCTTGTTTCCAGTCCAAATATCAAATATTTCTTAAATCAAGATTTTACTAAAGTAGTAAAATGACATAAGATATTAAGTCCTGTTTTCTGGGGAAATAAATAAAAATGAAGTGAGTTGATGCTTAAAACAAGTAAAATGATCTGCTAATGGGGAGAAAAATTATGTTTCTGTTTGAATTAAGATTATTTTTCTGACTCTATTGGCAGATCATTTAGCTTTTTTTAACTCACTTCATTTAGATTATTTCCCCCGGAAAACAGGACATAATATCTTATATCATTTCACTTATCTAGTAAATGCATCTTGATTTAAGAGTTTTTAGATATTTGGACTGGAAACACTGAGTAAGTAAAGCATTGTTTGCTGTGTTTACTCTAGTGAGGGTCACAGAGCGATCCTGATAATCAGACCGTAGTTGATAAGACTCCAGATTAAGACGACAGCGGTAACTGTTGCCGAGACGACAGCGGTAACTGTTGCCGAGGCGACGGACTGTTTTGACGACTGATGTTTTTAAGTTATAAATCTAGATAACGCTGATAAGTGATATCAGGCTTCACACGTCACTGTGTTCATAGAGACGGACAAAGCTCACGCTCTTGCAGAACTCGTTCTGTTATCAACCTCAGGAAATAATGTTGAAGTAGTTGTTTTTGTCTTGATTTATGTGAATATCAATTTTATATAAAACAAAATTTGTTAGCCCTTGTTTCTCATGTTGTGCCTCAGCATCCTCAGTGTCCTGCGCTTCACAGGAGTGTTTCCGACATGCTTTTTTTTTGGCAAACGTTTGTGTATTTATGTAGAAGTATTTTTAAGCCATGTGCCTCTTTAATAAACTTCTGCATCTGTTTGTGAATGTTGCCCGTTTTTAAGTCTGTTTTTGTTCATGATGCACATTTAGGGGTCGTTTACACAACGCCATTTTTGACTAAAACTGTAATGCAATTGTTTAATAACAACGAAAACTGCGAGTTTTATAGCGATACCGTTATCGTCTCGGTGTAAACCAATTATTTTGTCAGCTGGAAACTAACCTTCACTATTTTTCTTGTTCAATTATTTCCTGCAAATGGAAGGTCAGTTGCATTGTGGGATAGTTTTACTGCACATTTTGTCAAAATCAGTAGGTTATCCAGGATTTCCATGCACAATTTCATGTGATTTCTTTATGAAATATGAGGACACAGATTAACTTTTGTGATAAAATATTATTTGTAATTTGTTTCTATTGCATTACGTCATTGCGTTTTTTCTACTGACTAATATGTAAGGGATAATGTATAGCGAGACGGTCGTTATAGTGAATAACACCCCCGACAGGCTGATCGGGACCCGATGCGAAGCGGAGCTTGAATCAGCCTGAAGGGGTTGTTATTCGCTATAACAACCGTCTCGCTATACATTATCCCGCTTATTACATGGCTACCTACAAAATAAATAAATAATTTAACACAAATTATTGATTTAAAAAGGAGTTTATTGCTTCCGCTAAAGAAAATAGTCCGTTCCGCGTCCCTAGCAACGCTCTGTTTTTCATGGCAACGGTGTGTTATACTTCGCAGCGGCTGTTATCAAGAAATAACACACCGCATTCTACATTGGAATTCAACCAAGCCATGCAATACATTTTATTATGGTATTTTATAAAAAAAATTCATTCATTTTAATCTTGTTTTTATTTTATTTGTTTATTATTTAAATCAAAATCTATTTCTTGTAATCATGTGTATATGTATATATTAGGGGTGTAACGGTTCACAAAATTCACGGTTCGGTTCGATACGATACACTTGTGTCACGGTTCGGTTCGGTACATTTTCCACAGGCAACAGCAAAAATAAATAAATGCCAGAGAAATTTCCTTGAATTAAATTTTTTTAAATTATTATTTTATTTAATGAAACTAACATCATAAAGTATGATTTATTTTTATTTTTATTTTTTTATTTTTTTTTACTGAGCAATAATGGAGCTATACTTTGACTCTTCTTATGAGCATATAAAACAAAACAGCTCCTTGGACAAAATGAAATGTAATATTGTAGTAGTAGGCTAGTCATAAACAAAGGTTTATTTTAGTTCAGATTAAGATTTGAGGGCAGCAATTGTATTCATGATGTCAAAATAAAACAGACGTAATGTTACTTGAAAGCCCACTATTCCTGACAAACTTCCATACCTTGCAGTTAGTGTTACTACAGCAAATCCATTCCACGGTGAATGTTGCTGATCTGTGGACACCGGCCAGTTCATTCATGGCACGATGTTTCTTCCTGGTTTCCACGTCAGCGCTGTTTGATCCGTTAATAACAGAGAAATGTGCATGTTTCTCACTAGATCTCGCAGCGATGTTATTACTTCAGTGGCGAATTCAAAAAGCATTTGAAATTCAAATGCTTTCTTTACTGGTCTGGGTCTCTTAGCGCTGTGTGGTGTTGCTTGATCAGGCTCGCGCATAGGGCTCGTGAGTCCCGCTTCACAGGTCAAAACTGATAAACGGTCCACACAAACACAATAAGAGTAGCTCAGTTTCGTTCCTTACATTGCATTTGCCAGTTGATGTTGTGGTCGCGCCAGCCTCTATGAGCGCGCTTGCCACCCGCCTTCATTTGAAATAACGAAATTTTGGTCGGCAGAAAAAATGGTCCAACGAACCGTTCGGTACGTAATGCGTACCGAAAACCGAACCGAAAGTCTCGTACCGAACGGTTCGATACGAATACGCGCATCGTTACACCCCTAGTATATATATATTACATGGCTTGGTTGAATTCTAATGTAGAATGTTGTCTGTTATTTCTTGATAACCGCTGCTAAGGATAACACTAAGGATTTTGGTTTTCTGAGATGTGTCGTAGATTTTTCCCTAAACCTAACTAAGTATCCAAGTCTACCTGGGCCGTCTCCAATCGACGATCCCTAACGTCTCCAATCGACGATCCCTAACGTCTCCAATCGACGATCTCTAACGTCTCCAATCGACGATCCCTAACGTCTCCAATCGACGATCCCTAACGTCTCCAATCGACGATCCCTAACGTCTCCAATCGACGATCCCTAACGTCTCCAATCGACGATCCCTAACGTCTCCAATCGACGATCCCTAACGTCTCCAATCGACGATCCCTAACGTCTCCAATCGACGATCTCTAACGTCTCCAATCGACGATCTCTAACGTCTCCAATCGACGCTTAATAAATACCAGAGCTGTCTCCAATCGACGATCCCTAACGTCTCCAATCGACGCTTAATAAATACCAGAGCCGTCTCCAATCGACGATCCCTAATGTCTCCAATCAACGCTTAATAAATACCTGAGACGTCTCCAATCGACGATCCCTAATGTCTCCAATCAACGCTTAATAAATACCAGAGCCGTCTCCAATCGACGATCTCCCTATATAGTCTACCTAACTAACTTGCTTCCCTAACTAGCTTTCTTCCTGCGCAGGAATAATCGACAAACAGACCTTAGCAAATGTCCTTCAAATGCTTTAATCACGGCCGGAGGATCTTCTCAGAGAATCTCCCCCAAGAAGAAGCAAGGCCGGAGGATCTCGGACAAATTCCACTGAGAATCCCACCAGCTAACACGAATACAACAGTTTTTATAGAATAAGGAGGTATGGCAAAAATGTCATGCTGCATTACATAATTTCCCCACAATTTGATTGGTTTTCATAGACAAACCCTTCTGTTACCAGGTAAACTTTGTTTTAATGATTACTTCATTGTTAATCACAAGGTTCAAATTTAGTCATCTGTCTAGTTTCAGTTCCCAAACGTGTTATTTTTACACTCACACAACCGAAGTCAAAGGGGTATGGCAACACAACATACATCATTCAAAAACACAGGACAGAACGTTTTAGTACATTGTGTTTCAAAGTGTTATCATGTTAGGCCTGAAAAGAGAAATAACGTTAGATGTTAGAAACATGGTTAGTTTAATATACAGTTTACTATTTTAGCTATTAAAAATCCACCACAGATGTTATGTTTAAATATGCAACTGAGGCATTATCTATTTAAATATGCACTAATATACATATATTTCCAGAACGTAAATCTGAACATTGGATAAAGCTTTATACATAATTCTTGTTTTATTTTGTTGACATATTACAGTTAAAGGTTTTTACAGATGGGATTTTGGATTTCTCTTTTTCTTTCTGCATAAGTCAGAAAATACTGTCAAAAAATTTTATTTTCACCATTTTTAGGAATAAATTGTTGTATAAAACCAGGCGATTGATATATGAACAAACCCCTCAGTAAAAACCTTCAGAATATAGACAGGAATAACACTGTAAAGTTTGGTGTTTGTAACTGCAGCTGAAGTGGAGGACAAACTCACAGGCTTTAAAGATGTGTAGCGTAACTAAAATCTACAGACGCTTATAGAAAGTGTAATAAAATAAACACTTAAATGTGTATTTTGGATGTTTTCTTTCCACTAATCTAAAAGAAGACCAAAGCAAAATATCTCAAAATTGACCAGTGCATGAAAAACAGTGGCTGAGTGTCTCGCCTTAAATCCGAAAATACTGTCAACAGTCAGAAAAAGTTTTTAGGAATAAAATATAAAAATAAGTGTGAGTGATATATGAACAAACCCCTCAGTAAAAACCTTCAGAATATAGACAGGAATAAACCTCTAAATTTTGGTGTGTATAACTGCAGCTGAAGTGGAGGACAAACTCTTTTATGAACATACAGCCTTTAAAGTTATGTGTCGTAATTGAAATCTACAGACGCAAATAGAAAAAGTTCAATAAAAGCAACACTTCAGTGTATTTTGCATGTTTTCTTTCCACTAGTTTAAAACGACTCTATGAAACGCCAAATAGCCCAAAATCTCACAGTTAAATGATGATTTTTCTCCTCTATGAATAACGTGCACTCACTCATAAACCCTTTAAAATAAGACCAGAACATGAGTTTAGAAAGTAAATAGTGTCCTTTTAGACTTCTGGTTGATGTAATGTGTTTATTAGTGTATTTGAGGGCATGAGCCGGGGATGTTGTCTATCTGTGGACTCCAGAGCGATGTGTGTTTGTGCACCGGATGTGTGTTTTCAGAGCGATGAGAGTGTGTTCTGCCCATCACGGGAGAGATTAAGCTGTTTTACGCTGAGACGATCAGCACAGACTGTGATGAGTTCATACGAGTGTTATCGAGAACAGAGGAAACCACAGTGACACGGGCGATGAACCACACCATCAGTCTCACACAGGACAACTGCTGTTCTCTAGTACATCGGGTCCTCAAAGCATTAATTCGGACCAGAGATATTCTGTCGTCTCAGTGTAAACTCGAATCTCTGTGACCGTTTGTTTGCCAGAGGAATTATACAATCCTCCAAACAAACATGAACAGACTGTTTGAAGGTCTTGTGGAAACATGAGAAAGTTTATGTGGTTTTTGTTTAAATATTTCAACTTGTAATTCAGTTTCTCAGATATGTGGTTTGGGCTTCACGTCGTGTGTAATTGCTAGAGACGCACTGAAAAATGTTGGCTGATACCGATAATTCGTTATTATCCACACCGTTTTCAAGATGAACTTTTAAAGAAAAGCTGTAGTTAATCGGCAGGGGAAGATCTACACCAGACCAGAGCTTAATAATAGTGTGCAGAAAGCCAGCGCTTTTTAAAGCATTTCAACTAGAGACGCACCGATGTGAAAATGTTGGCCGATAACCGATAATTCTTTATATTTTATTTATTGTTTTTTGTTTAAACAATTCAACTTGTAATTCAGTTTCTCAGATATGTGGTTTGGGCTTCACGTCGTGTGTAATTGCTAGAGACGCACCGATATAAAATTTTGCCCGATACCGATAACCGATAATTTGTTATATTTGAAAGCCGATAACCGATATATCGGCCGATAAATTGAAATCCAAATTTGTTTATACTTTTTAGAGCCTTATTACAAAATTAAAAGTTTAATCATTAAAATCCACGTCCCAAACACACAATTATAATGTTCTCATTATGATTTTATGAAGCCGATATCACGGCACATTACTGTATTTTCCTTATTTGAAGTGATTCCAATCATATTTCAAGCAATTTAAAGCCATCATGTTGAACAGTCGCATCTGAAGAGTCTCAGCTGAAGGAAATAATACATTATTTATCGGCTTTAATATATCGGACACATTTTCTAATCAGGCCGATAACGATAACATTAAAAATGAGCCGATAATCGGCCGATACCGATACGGTCGCCGATATATCGTGCATCTCTAGTAATTGCATTTGCTCACTCCCATTGCTTTCGAAAATCAGATGCATGCTGGGAATGTCTTTAGACAAGTTTGTTTGTCTTATTAGTGGTCTTTGTTCAACCGTCAGTATTACTGTACTTGAGTTCAAGTATTATTATTATTCTAACATCCGATAATGATCTAGTATCATTTACCTAGCCAGATGTTTCGGTTGCATTTCTTGCATAAGTTGCTCTGATACTCATTGTTTTTGCTGGAGATCATCGCTCTTGGACTCGTCTGTTGCTTAATAATAATTAGCGTGTGTTGTTGCCCAATATGAGTATGATCTGTGCAGCTGCTCTTCATATAAAGCACATATCATCTGTTTGTGTTGACCTATAATAGCACACGACGAAACATGCTTTTCTTGTCTTGTTTCCAGTCCAAATATCAAACATTTCTTAAATCAAGATGCATTTATTAAAGTAGTGAAATTACATAAGATATTAAGTCCTGTTTTCTGGGGAAATATATAAAAATTAAGTGAGTTTTTGCTTAAAACAAGCAAAATGATCTGCCAATGGAGTCAGAAAAATAATCTTGTTTCTGTTTGAATTAAGATTATTTTACTCATCTAGTAAATGCATCTTGATTTAGGAATTTTTTGATATTTGGACTGGAAACAAGACAAAAATACTAAGTAAGGAAAGTATTTTTTGCAGTGTATGATCATCAATCCAAAACCGGGTTACACAACCATCCACTGTTTGCCGTTCATCTCGTTTACTCGCTTCTGAACTCTGACTATCCTTCATGGATGTTGTTGAAAACTACACTAGCATTCAATATGTTGGGGTTGGTAATATTTTATAATGTTTTTGAAAGTCTTATACTCACCAAGACTGCTTTTTGTGATCAAAAATACAGTAAAAACAGTGAAATATTATTATAATGTAAATCATCTGTTCTCTATGTGAATATATAGTAAAGTGTAATTTATTCCTGTGATCAAAGCTGAATTTTCAGCATCATTACTCCAGTCTTCAGTGTCACATGATCCTTCACAAATCATTCTAATATGAGGATTTGATGATCAAGAAACACTTTTTGTGATTTTTGTGGAAACCATTTTTGATGAACAGTTTTCAAAGAACAGCATTTATTTGAAAAAAGAATCTTCTCTAACATTTAAATGTCTTTAAAGAAACCCCTGCTGTCCCCAAACTCTTGAACATCAGTGTATATCCTCATTTTATCACTATACTAAAGCATCTTGGTGCATCACATGAAGCCAGCCTATCAGAGCAGAGCTGGTCACTTCAGTCGGCTCATGTGTGCATCAAGCTTGGCAGGCCTGTCGTTGTTACGAGCATTTCTCAGTAATCTCACGTCACTGAAGGAGTTAAATCCATGTGTTTCTGTTCATGTTTCTGCACAAGAAAACACCCGGGGAGCATCTCAACCTGGCTCTCGAACCCTTCTCCACACACAGCAACACTAACGCTTCATTTCCCCGTCAAAGAGCGCTTTGTTTCAGCAGATACACACACGTTTTTACTTTTCTTACTTAGCATTTTTGTCTTGTTTCCAGTCCAAACATAAAATATTTCTTAAATCAAGATCCATTTACTAAATTAGTAAAATGACATAAGATATTAAGTCTTGATTTCTGGGGAAATAAAAATTAAGTGAGTTTTTGCTCAAAACAAGCAAAATTATCTGCCAATGGTGTCAGAAAAATTATGTTGTTTCTTTTTGAATTAAGATTATTTTTCTGACACCATAATTTAGCTTTTTTTTAAGCATCATCTCACTTAATTTTGATGAATTCCCCCAGAAAACAGGACATAATATCTAATGTCTTTTTACCCATCTAGTAAATGCATGTTGATTTAAGAGTTTTTGCATATTTGGACTGGAAACAAGACAAAAAAAGAGTAAGAAAAGCATTTTTTGCAGTGCTCAGCCTGGCTCTCGAACCCTTTTCCACGGACAGCAACACTAACGCTTCATTTCCCCATCAAAGACTGCTTTGTTTGAGCAGATAAACAGACGTTTCTGCCTCTCCGCTGACGCCTTCTCTGGAGCGCTGGCTGATTTTCGTTAAGTTCATCATTAGCGCTTATGTAACGCTGTCTGCGGCATGTCGTCATTGCTTACATCCAGCGCCGGTGTGAGATGAGGTGTGTGTCAGGGCTAGTTAAGCGCTCTAATAGTGACTATTCCCCAAACTCTCTCTCTTTGGCAGAGCGTCTCACACACCCGTTTAGTCTCACTCGAGCTGTTCATCATCGTACACAAACTCTCTCCAGCATGTTCTCGAGACACATGGATATGATATTTCCAAATGTGTGAGATGTTCTGTTACTTTTAGTGATCAGATGCACCATTTTTTACCCAAAAAATGAACATTTTGTTATTGTTTACTCTTAAAAATAAAGTTTTTTATGGGAATCGATGGTTCCACGAAGAACCTTTAACATCCATGGAACTTTTCCATTGCACAAAATGTTCTTTGTAGTGGAAAATGGTTCTTAAGATTGAAAGATTCTTTGCACTAAGGGTTCTCCGGGAAACTCAAACTGGTGGTTCTATGGCTTTTTCTTTTGGAACCTTTATTTTCAAGCGTTTGTTGATCAAAACCTTTGAAACCGTGCAATGAAAGTCAATGGGCTCCAATGTTGTTGGACCTCAAATGTATTTTGTGTTCGCAGAAGAAACGCACACAGGTACAGGAACCACATGACTAGTAAATAATGACAGAATTAAAAAAAAATTGGCTAGACTGGTCCTTTAAAACAAAAACAAGAAATAGAAATAAAGGTTCTTGATTGGCATCGATGGTTCCACGAACAAACTTTAACATCCATGGAACTTTTCCAAATTCTTTACATTGGAAAATGGTTCTAAAGATTGAAATATTCTTTGCACTAATGGTTCTTTTAGGAACATTTCACCAAAAGGTTCTTTTGGAAGCACAAACTGGTGGTTCTATGGATTTCCTGCGAAAACCCACTTTTGGAACCTTTATTTTTAAGTGTATGTTGATCAAAACGTGCAATGAAAGTCAATGAGCTCCAAAGTTGTTGGGCTCTCAAAATCTCTTGCATACAGAAATGACTGTATGCAATGACAGAATTTTCATTTTTGTCTGGACTGTCCCTTTAAAACCTTCGGCAGCTCTGTATTTGGCCACTAGGGGTCATCAGTGAAATGACGGACAGGTAAAACCCCAATGAGAGACACATTTGAAGAGGACAGGAGAGATTATGCATGTTAACCTTCTCTTCTTAATGGACCATAAAACCTGTATTTGTCATAAAGTGTGTGCAACTGAAATAAAGTGCATAAAAGATTGCATAACAAATGACTGCATTCATGATGCCAAGTGGAAAACCATTGAAATGACCGTTTTCATTCCATCCATCAGCGTCAGCCGTGTTATCAGGCTTATTTGTTTTTATAATTTTAGTCCTTTTTTTAGTTGTCTGCATCGTCATATCTCAAGGAAACGTCTGGAGCTCTGTCCTACTCAGATAAAAACCGCTTAAAGGTCTCCATGGTGTGTGATATAACCATCCGTTTGTGTTCCCGATGTCCGTCGGGATGTCATAATACCCAGCTTGCTCTAGGACAGGATCTCTGTTCTTTCAGAAGTGGCATATTTTTAGGAGAAAGGCCCGAACCGAACACGCTGCTCCCAAATACTTTCCAACATCTGCCGACCATCAGCGTGTCTGCATTCCTCAGCTGGATTTCCTTCACCTGGATCAAACCTCACTGGGAATATATCACTCCAGATGATATGGGTTTAGAGAGACACTGCAAAAAAATGCTTGTCTTGTTTCCAAAAGCATTTTTTTGCAGTGCATGGACAGATGCCCTGCGGATCTGGCCTACATAATGCATGATTACGGGCGTTATAAAAGTCTCAGATCCGAAGATAAGATCGATATTCATTAAACCCATGTGCGCTGTCTAAACAACAAGTGCATGAGTGGCTTGTTGAGGAGTTATATAAAACGCTAAACCATTAAGACCGCCTCTTCCATGTGATGTTTTAGCTCTGAAAGCTCCTGTAAACACAAGACTGGAGCTCCGTTTGGAAAAGCACTCTGGATTCTGGGCGTAGCTCCATGTCTTCTGCTATTGCTGGGTCTCTTAATTGTTTTCTTGAAGGAACTAAATGAGCGAGAGTCTCAGGTTTTATTGTAGGAAGCAAATAGAGTCTCACAGTTCCTCCAATAGCATTCCATTCAACAGAGATAAAGAGAGAGAGAGGGGGAAAGTGTGGTTATATAACCATCCCTTCATTCAATCAAAGATTGCCTCTCAATTCACGCATGTTTCAACATCTTTTCCATGAGCATTCAAGGACTCAACTCGAAGTTGTTCAGTTCATAAATAAATCTTTTATTTGTAACATATAAAATTAGATCATTTTACACTTTATTCCAGTATGACAATGTTCAAATAAAAGAGCTACATTTGTGATAAATAATATTAATAACAACAATAAAACATTCATTCAACCTTTTTCTGATCATGTCGTGGAGTTGGATTCCATTAGCTGCCAAACACTGAGGATGCGTTCGCCCACACCAGGAGGGAGTGTGTGACCGTGGACAAACTCAACCTTGACCAGGTTCATAGTCTATACCAGTTGTACATTTTTTGCATGTGCATATCTACAATTGGAAATACACACATACACACACACACAAGTCTACAGTTTGGTTCATGTTTTGTATTTAGACATCAACATATATTTCAGGAATTGCAATATTTACATCTTTTACAGGTTGCTCCGTAACGAAGCTATAAAACGTAGCGCTCCAGTGTGGAGCGAGTCTTTTCCAAAATGCTGACGCGGCCTCAGCAAACAGTGCACTTCAAAGTTCCCGTAATGTAAGTCCGTAATTGACCGTTCGCAAAGACCCGCCCCCTTTAGTTACTGTTGCTATGTCCGACAAGCCACGCCGCTCACACACACACCATGTTCTCACGCAGTGAAAAATACATCGCGGAGCAGAGAGGACACTGACAACACACTGACACACAGGACAGACCAGGGTACTTACTTTCAAATTTGGTCATTTTTTAACAAAATTTCAACAATAAATATGGTTTTGTGGCTCTTTAATGTGTCGCTCAGTTAAAGCGTCTCGTGAACGATCATCTCTTCCTTCTAGTTCATTTATAGCATCAAATAAACATGAATGAACATCAGAAGGAATGTTGTTTTAACCGTGGAAAGACGTCAGTACACTCCGCTTTTCAAGTTCAACTCTCCTGACTGCTTTGTCGGACAAAAATGGCGGATTATGATTGGTCAGATCGCCTGTCAATCAAACTCCCTGCGAAGGGTCAATTCCGTGGGAATCTAGTTACAAGAGGAGTCGATTGGCCGGCGGACATGCCCCCCCCCCCCCTCCCACATCGGGTGTCAGGATGGGGATTCCCTTCCGCTCAGTCTCTGAACTTGTGGATGTCGTTGAAGAGTCTGTAGAAGGGGTAGGTGGCGTCGTTGCCTTGGGCGCAGTTATAGGTGCACTTGCAGGACTCGATCATCATGACGTTCTTGTTGAAGGTCTCGCCGTCGTCGCAGCGAAACTTGACTCGGATGGTTCGGGTTTGCTGTGGGCTGCAACACCGGCCGTCCACACACGAGCCACAGAATCGGGGCCGATACTTCTTCAGACTGGAGCATCCAGCGTAAGAGAACTTCACCGGCTGCATCGACTTCTTGGTCCGGTTGCATTTCTTTCCTTTCTGTTGGAGGACGCAAGGATTAGTCACCTTCATTTTATACAGCGCTTTTACCAATATAGACTGTTTCAAAGCAGCTTTACGGTATGATAATAGGAGATTACAGTAACAGAGATTGTTTAGGCTTTACAGCAGCTCTTGAATAAAGTTATTGTCCAGCTAAAGTTAGTTTTGATTCCGGATCGATTCTGAGATTTTCCGAATGCATCGCAATTCTCTCTTAGCTTAGTTTTTAAGAGCAGATGCTTTGGAAACATCCGTACTCTGCTTGCTTCCAATGCCTTACTTGCACACACCACTTGAACCTTCTATAAAATAATCATTCATAGAGTTCGAAAAGGTTGAAGCGAATTACAAGGGTGTTTGCAGTTATCTTGCGTCATAGCCTAGAGTGCCATCTGCTGTTAATAAACTACGCTCAGAATCGGTTCAAGAGAGAATGATGCATTCGGAAGATTTTGGAATCGATCCACGAATCGCACCTACTATGCAATGTGTTTGTTATTGAAGTGCCGTTGCTTACCTTAAGGCTGGTGTATGGTGATTGGCTGCACGGACGGACTTCGCAGATCCGGGTTTCCTTCACCAGTTTGCAGTCGCTGTTGTCGTTGGTTATCCTGGTGGAGATTCCCGTGCCGCAGGTCTTGGAGCATTGGGACCAGGGTGTGGTCTGAACTATGCACTTCTCAAACTGACGGGATTCCGGCTGAGATCGGAATGCTGCGAAATAAACAAAGTGCTGTTTAAAACTTGAGTCGCATGCAAATCGCGAATGCCAATCCAATGTTCAAGTGGGACAAAAGTCCTGGGGTCTTGGAAACAATGAAAAAAAAATCCGGGTCAGAATGACCCGAGGGACGGATAAGTGTTAAAGATCTTACCAGGTAAAGATTTGAGTCCGGCCTTCACGATGGAGATGAGCTCGTTCTTGTTGGTGAGGTCGCTCTCGGAGTCGTCAACCATTGGATCGTTGCCAAACTTGTCGGTGGATTCCCGATGCTTCCCGTCGTCGCAAACCCACTCCTCGCAGCATTGCCCCGGCACTTTGACCAGCCTGGGATTGGCGCATCCCAAAGTGGGAAGGGAAAGCTCTTGCGGGCAAAGCGGGATGCATCCCACCGCCCCATCAATGCAAGTGCACTGGTGTTTGCAGTTAGGCTGGAAACTCTCCCCGTTCTGGTAGATCCTGCTGTTGTACTCGCACGGTCTTCCCTCAGATTTGGCTGTGAGAGAAAACGAAAGGTATATTTTAAAAATCTAATGCTCACATTCCACATGCATAACTCCCCCCCTCCTCCTATCCACACATGCTTTCCATTCAGTGTCTTTTACCAAGCGTAATGAGAAACATACCTCGGCAGATGCCTCTGGTGGCCCCGTGGCTGGCCCCGAAGTTGCACTCCAGACCCTTGGTGTGGTCGCATGGCTCGGTCTTGCTACAGTCTTCGTTCAGTTGTCTGGCACACACTTTACAACAACCGCAGCCATCCGAGACCAGACTGACTCCAGGAGCACATTTGGGAAGCTCCTGTGGGCATGAACATGCCGGGCAGCTGGAGAAAACCTGAGCGGAAAAAACAGGACACTTTAGTGACTTTCAAGTCAATAACCATATGTGAAAACCCACTGAGGAAAAAAACGTGTGGATGTGCCCTTTCAATGTCTATGGTGTACTCTGTAAAAAGTGATCAGTTGACTTAACTTAATAATTTTAAGGCAATACTTACTTTTTTTTTAAGTAAATAACTTCATGCTTATTTGAAAAAATTAACTAATGAGGAATTGTCAAGTTCACATAACTTAATTTTTTCAAGTAAGCATTAAGTTTATTTACTTAAAAAAATGGAGGAAACCCATTGCCTTAAAATTATTAAGTAAATAAACTTCATGCTTAATCGAAAAAAGTAAGTAATGGGGAACTGTCAAGTTCGCATAACTTAATTTCTTCAAGTGAGCATTACGTTTATTTACTGACTAATTGTAAGGCAACGGGTTTACTAACAAAATGAAGTAAGTGAACTGAACACTTTTTACAGTGAGTTTGTGAAACTCAAAACTGATCCTCCAATGAATGGGTTAACACTCATTTGGATATCATATAACTTCTATAATAAGCAAACAAACGAGTCGAATGAAAGTAACTCACCACACTAAAGTGCCCAATAAGGATGACGATAACAGCCCAAGCAAACATCTTCGCTTCTCTGTGTACTGTAGATTGTTGTATCAAACGAACAGTTAAAGTCCTCGCTCGTGTAAGGTCGCGGTGCGCTGACTCGTCGCGTCGCGTTGCGTTCTCGGTTAGTGCTCGTGCGTCTGAAGGCGTTCGCGCTCTGAGAGTGAAGACGCGCGCGACTCCTCTTTTATACACCAGTGGAGCCTGACGTCACCATCGCTGAACTGTTCCGAAGGAATGCGAGGAATGTTTCTTGGCGCGTTTTCCATCCGAGCTAAGCACCACCCTGTCTAACTTTCTTCTTTTTTTCTCTCTCTCTCTCTCTCACTTAAATGAATTTTCCCCTCTCACTGAACACATTTTTTACTGTTTCCCCCCTCTATATTTCTCTTCCCCCTTCTCTCTCTATACACGCTTCCTTTTTGGATTTGCGTAAAGTTAATGCCTAAAGAAACCATATATTATTTATCTAAATAAAGCGTTCTGGTAGCATATTCAAATGTGTAAACAAGCTGTTTTGTTTTGCATTAGCTGTAGTTCTGTGGGTTTATTAAGTGTGCGATTTATTCCATTAATCTTTAAAATAATTGTATTTATGTTGAGGTTCAACATTTCTGTTTGCTACCCCTAGCTACCATTATAATTAATTTAACGCATTGTCCTTTAAAAGTTTTTAAAACGACTTTTTTGGTGTGTGTGTTTGGGGGGTTAATTTTAAGTATTATGTCATCAACATCATCTTACTAACCTGCTTTATTTTGGCTAACGTCATGTAAAAGTTATTAGCCTTATTACTCGGCTTAGAAATATTTGGTCGCCCCCAGGGGTCTATTAATGGCGTTACGCGCGCGCGTCAACCATAAATTAATCCACGGCACGCGCGCGCGTTCCCTTGTTCAGATCAGCTACGCGCTTTGGGGAATTGTATCAATATTCAAACATCCATTTTAGAAATACAAATGCTTAAAAACTCATCTATGCCATCATGCAGCCTATTCTGTGCGCGTTTAGAGACGATAAACTCAAACTTTACGGCTTCTATTTTTGGCTCCGCTCGCTCCTCTCTCTTGACTCAACAGCTCTAAGTGGTTCCAGATGTGGAGCCTGATTCCAGACGTAACAATATTACCATATTTGGTCTGGGCAGTAGCTTGCATTATTAACATTTCTGCTGGAGTTATCCAACCACAAAGCATTCCTGACAGCTTAAAGCGTCCCTACATATGCTCTCCGTGGAGGAAATTCCTCCAGCTAATTTAATATGCATGCAGTCTGTCCATCACAAAGTGAAAGAAAAAGTGCAACAGGCATCCAGTTTTCCACATAAGATGTAAAAAAAAAAAAAAAAGAATAAAAAAAAGTGCACTGTTTTTCTCTGAGATTCCAAATAAGTGGCATTCCACCGAAAATCAGAGATTAGAAGTTCTTGGATGCACAAACCAAACCGAGTGTGAGAGCAAAGGAATGTACAATTGTGCATTGAATAGCTCTTTCCACAGGCTCTCGGAGAGCAGAAGTGTGTGGACACTGAGACGTCCTGATGGAGAACGCTTGGCACCTGGAGTCAGATTCTTCTCATATCTCAGGTATGGTTTACTTCGTCTTTATGGACTGAGTGCTTGTGGCCACAGTATTCTTTGCACTGGGTTGCATGTGTGTTGTTTTCTTCTGATCAGTCAGGCTTGCGTATGAAAATGCATCTGATCTGTTCATTGAGATCGAAATCCCTGTGGTTTCACTGGTTTTAGCTGATTTTTCCCAGATTGCGACACTAGATGGTGATGTGCTGTGTCACTGCAGTAAAGATGATCTGTGAGAGTGTTTGACACAATCTTATGTTACCAGTGTTGGGGAAAGTTACTTTGAAAGTAATGCATTACAATATTGCGTTATTCCCTTTAAAAGTAACTAGTTGCATTACGTAGTTAGTTTTTAAGAAAAGTCATGCGTTACATTACTTTTTCTCACCTGGGCTGGGCATTTTATAACAAAAAGTGCTATTTTTGGGCACATGTAAAGACCCTTTCACACCAAAATTGAAATGATTAAGCCTCAGAATGAATGAAGTGCAAATTCACGAATCCAATTAAACTTTCAACTCTTACTTCACCAATAAAACCAGAGTATAAATATAATATAAATTAAATTAAATAAATAAAAAGAGTCATTTTTAGACACATTGGTCAATAAAGTGAGATTAAATTCATGCACATATTTTTTTGTTTTATTTAACATATTTAATTATTGGAGTTTTGCATTGTGTGATTTTGCATTTAACTGATTTTATTCATTTTGAGGAATATTGGAAAAAAAATTGTGCAAGTGAGATGAGTAAATGCACACTCACATTTAGTCTAGAACTACAACAACCATCATGTTCACACACACATTTTTTCTCAACACGAGGACAGGAGAGCTGTCAGTCAATAAATGGGAAAACAAAGTAACTTGCTTTACTTATTTGAAAAAGTAACTGAGATTTTTTGTTGTAAATTTTAAAGGTAAAGCGTAACTTTACTAGTAACTTGAAAAAGTAATCTGATTACATAACTTGTAACGTTACGTTACGTTACGTTACATTACATAACTTGTAATGCGTTCCCCCCAGCACTGCTGGTTACCATGACTGGGTAAAATCACATGTATAACATTTGAATCAAGCTAAATAGTTGCTACCTCTGCTGGAAAATCCAGTTTTAGAACATGATAGCACTTTTATTAGAAGTTAAATTGGCTTGTAGACCCTCTTGGACCAGAACCACACCATCTGAAGCTGGTCAAGCTGTTTTGGATGAAACATGGTGTGATGTTTTAGTTTTTAATGACCAGCCAGAAACTAGTTCCCATGTTCCAGACACTGTTAGCTGACCAAGAGTTGACGCATGTGGCTTGGGAAGTGTGCAGAGCGTATTTGTTGAGGAGCATGTCAATTTCTGAGCCAATCACCTGAGCTGTAAATGCTGGAAAATGACATCATGGTGATGCTGATTGGCTTTTACTATTGACTATTAGCAAATAATAATTTGCCAGAATACGTGAATGCTTTTAAATGGCTCTCAGTGGTGAAAGATGCTCTTTATATAGTCGAATGGCTTTAAAAACCCAAACCGCTTGGTTTTACCAGCATCAGAAATTAGTTTAACTATCGGTTTTATCACTATTGTTTATCATTTGAAACCAAACTTCTTTGTTTGATACGCCACTTGCTTTTTATGCATGAGCAAAATGACTGACGGGCAGAGAGTGTTCCTGATTGGCTAATAAAAGGTGAGCTGCTTCTCTGATTTGTTTTTGATTTGTAGTGTCTGTTTCAGTAGCCATGACATTTTATGTGTGATATTCTTCAGGTGTTCAAATATTTTTTAAGGCCACTGTATGTCAGGTGATATAAGTCATGTGTTCTGGGTGGTTACTAGGTGTTGCTAGGTTGTTCTGAGTGGGTTACTAGGCGTTGTTAGGATGTTCTGTGTGGTAACTAGGCGTTGCTAGAATGTTCTGTTTGGTAACTAGGTGTTGCTAGGGTGTTCTGAGTGGGTTACTAGGCGTTGTTAGGATGTTCTGTTTGTTACTAGGTGTTGCTAGGGCGTTCTGAGTGGTTACTAGGCATTGCTAGGATGTTCTGTTTGTTACTAGGTGTTGCTAGGGTGATCGGAGTGGTTACTAGGCATTGCTAGGGCGTTCTGAGTGGTTACTAGGCATTGCTAGGATGTTCTGGGTGGTTACTAGGTGTTGCTAGGGTGTTCTGAGTGGTTACTAGGCATTGCTAGGGTGTTCTGAGTGGTTGCTACGCATTGCTAGAGTGTTCTGGGTGGTTACTAGGTGTTGCTAGGGTGTTCTGAGTGGGTTACTAGGCGTTGTTAGAGTGTTCTGGGTGGTTACTAGGTGTTGCTAGGGTGTTCTGAGTGAGTTACTAGGCGTTGTTAGGATGTTCTGGTTGGTTACTAGGTGCTGCTAGGGCGTTCTGAGTGGTTACTAGCCATTGCTAGGATGTTCTGGGTGGTTACTTGTTGTTGTGGTTGCTAGGGTGTTCTGAGTGGTTACTAGGCATTGCTAGAGTGTTCTGGGTGGTTACTAGGTGTTGCTAGGGTGTTCTGAGTGGGTAACTAGGCGTTGCTAGGATGTTCTGTGTGGTTACTAGGTGTTGCTAGGGCATTCTGAGTGGGTTACTAGGTGTTGTTAGGGTGTTCTGGTTGGTTACTAGGCGTTGCTAGGATGTTCTGGGTGGTTACTAGGTGTTGCTAGGGCATTCTGAGTGATTACTAGGTGTTGCTAGGCGTTTCTAGGAAGTTTTGGATGTCTACAAGACGTTGCTAGGATGTTCTGAGTGGTGACTAGGTGTTGCTAGGCGTTTCTAGGATGTTCTGGGTGGTAACTAGGAGTTGCTAGGCGTTTCTAGGGTGTTCTGACTGGTTACTAGGCTGTTGCTAAGGAGTTCTGAAAGACTAGGAAAATAACTGCTATGATGCTAGAAAGTCCTGGGAAATTACTAGGCTGTTGCTAGGTGGTTGCTAAGGGCTTTTTGGTGCTACTGTACGTCAAGTGATACGAGTTGTTATTTTGTCACACTAGCGGCCTGCGTTGCGCTTCCCCCAGTGTAAGAGGTGAAATGAAGAGTCCGGTGAGAACGTGAGCTCATGAAGGGGTGACATCTGTTCGGGCGCCGGGCGTTTAGGAAACAGTGCTGTCATTGTGTTCTCATTTTTCTATTCTGGAATTACACATCCAGGAACCATTACAAGAGCGTTTTTCATTTGTGTCCGCCGCCATGTTGTAATGGCAAACATAATATTTTCCACTGTCTTCCAGGGCTCTTGGAAGTGCGATTGATTACGAACGCATGACTCAGTGGCTCAAGCCCCTCCATATTTCTACATTACGTAACGCGTTGTGTTTATTTTACCTCCGGTGTGGAAGTTCTCTCGGATCAGAGAGATGTTATCCAGGTTTTCGGCCCTTGTTTGCTCTGTGGCTTTTCCTCTCATAGTTCACTGAGACTATGCGATGTCATTTCCTGTGTGTGAACGGCTACTAAAATCACACTCGACTCTCCCAGGACCAGCGCTGTCGTTTCAGTGGCAAAACAATCCAAATGTCCTTCAGTACTTTGATTTATAGGCTGTTTTCTTTTTTTTTTTTTTGCTAGTGATAAGCTGATGTGGGCTTCTTTTATTATGGCTATTTTAGACGTTTTAAGCCAAAGGACAGTTCGTCCACGAATGACAAAAACAAAGACATGAGGGTGAGTAAATGAAGACAGTGTTTCTTTTTTGGGTCACCTTTCCCTTTAACATCTGTAAGACCGACTTTAATTCATAAATCGAAGAGTGGTTGAAAACATGATCATGTCATTATGGTGTTTTTTGTTTGTTGTTGTACTGGGTGGTTACTAGGCTGTTGCTAGGTGGTTGCTTAGCGCTTCTAAAGGCCCAGAAAACGAACTGCTATGATTCGAGGGTGTTTTGGGTTGTTACTATGTCGTTGCTAGGGTGGTCTGGGTGGTTACTAGATTGTTGCTAACGTTGTCTAGGTGGTTACTAGGCTGTTGCTAGGTGGTTGCTTAGCACTTCTAAAAGCCCAGAAAACTAACTGCTATGATACAAGGATATTTTGGGTTGTTACTAGGTCGTTGCTAGGGTGGTCTGGGTGGTTACTAGGCTGTTGTTAGATGGTTGCTAAGGGATTCTGAAAGGCAACACAATAACTACAATGATACTAGGGTGTTCTAGGTGGTTACTAGATTGTTTCAAGGGTGGTCTGGGTGGCTACTAGGCCATTGCTAGGTGGTTGCTAAGGGGTTCTAAAAGCCCATAAAACTAACTGCTATGATACCAGGGTGTACTGGGTGGTTATAGGTCGTTGCTAGGGTGGTCTAGGTGGTTAATTATTAATTGCTAGTGTTGTCTGGGTGGCTACTAGGCCGTTGCTAGGTGGTTGCTAAGGGGTCCTAACAGCCCACAAAACTAACTGCTTTGATACTAGGGTGTTCTGGGTGGTTACTAGGTCGTTGCTAGGGTGGTCTGGCTGGTTACTAGGCCATTGCTAAGTGTTGCTAACAGGTTCTGAAAGCCCACAAAACTAATTGCTGTGATACTAGAGTGTTCTGGGCGGTTACTAAACCATTTCTATGTGGTTGCTAAGGGGCTCTGAATGGTTGTCAGGGTGTTGCTATATGGTGGGGTGAAAGGGTGTTCAGGAAAAACTCTCCTAGCAGAAACAGCCTACCTAATGATAATGCTTAAGAACAAACAATGGTATTACTCATGCTTGCCACTCATAATCTGTGTTTCACCGAGTGGAATTTTCCCCTCATGATGAGGTTTCACCGTTTACGCTGGATCAGAGACATACTTCAGCCATGACATGTGCTTCCTCCGACTGTAAGGAGAAAGTGTTTATCCTGATGACATTCCATAGACGATCCGGTGGAATCGGAGCTGTTTACAGTCTGGATTCTGAATGAGTTTTGTTCAGAATAGTTCCTGAGAAAACAGAATGAGATCATAAAATCACACGCTCCACTTGAACGTCTCACTCCCAGTAAAGCCGGGAGTTGATGAAGTTTATTATAGCAGGAAGACCAGCTTCTCACCCTGGTTTTACAATAGTAACAACAATAAATGTAGATAACAGTGTTGTTCTAATGTAAACCATAGATACGATGGCAAATCTTTAGCACTGTAATGAAACCTAGTGAGCTTCAATAAAGAGACATTCTGCTTCTCCTGTAAATGTTGTTGTAATGTCCAGTAAATTTTGTGTTGCAAAAATACTATTTACATTTTTTATATGACCATAAATCTAAACAAGTCGTGTTCAAAATTTGAGCTTGATCTCTCAAAAAACGATCTTTCAGTGAGAGTGTGTTCGGCTGCAGTACCAAACGCTTCCACTAGAGGAAACTCGTCTCATTCGTTTCCAATGTGCGAACAACACAAGTGTGACTGTTTCTTTCAGGACCATTTAACCTTTTCAAATCATGTCCATGATTTTTTTTTGTGTGTGTTCACATAGCAAGTGCCAAAACCTTTATCACGTTTGTACCATTCCGATGAAGTAAAAAAATTCTAAAAATTAAAACGTAATTTTTTCGGTCAAATTCTTTTAGATATTTGTGCTGGAAAACAAGACAGAAAAACTGAGGAAAAAGCTAATTTTCTGCAGTATGGAGACGTTTGAGATGCACACACACACACACACACACACACACACACACACTCAGCAGGTTCTGGAACACTAAGGAATCTCTGGATGTGTGTAAGCGGATGTTATGTGATGTTCACGCAGAGAGCGCCGTTATAGAGTGTGTTTAGGCCTCGAAAACCAGTTCCAAAAGGTCTTTGAAGCTCAAAGTACATTCATCTTTTACGGCCCTCCAAGCTGCGAACTCCACAACACACATATTTCCTCTCCGAAGGGAAAGCCGGAGGAATGGAAAAACGCAGGGAAAGAGGGAAGGGAATGAGAGGATGGAATGTGGGGCTCCGGGAATGTTTAGACCGGTCTGGATAATTGAGTGGATTTGGAACAAGAAAAGACAAACTTTGTTCCCGGGGTCTGAGGAATGCAGTGAAGGAAGTCTGGAGAACGATCCAGCCGAGCTCGACGGAAAGATGGAGAGACTGAGGAATGTCCATAGAAAAGAGGAATTCCAGCCGTGCACACACACACACACGTGCACACACACACACACACACACACACACACACACACACACACACACACACACACACACACACACACACACACACACACACACACACACACACACACACACACACACACACACACACACACACACACACACACACACACACACACACACACACACACACACACACACACACACACACACACACACACACACACACACACACACACACACACACACACACACACACACACACACACACACACACACACACGCGCACACACACACACACACACACACGTGCACACACACACACACACACATACATACACACACACACACGCGCACACACACACACACACACACACACACACACACACACACACACACACACACACACACACACACACACACACACACACACACACACACCCGCACACACAGACAGACACACACACACACACACACACACACACACACCCGCACACACACACACACACACACACACACACACACACACCCGCACACACAGACAGACACACACACACACACACACACACACACGTGCACACACACACACACACACACACACATACACACACACATACATACACACACGCGCACACACACACACACACACACACACACACACACACACACATACTTGTTTTTGTGGTATAGAAGGACACTGATGCCCAAACAAGTTTGGTGGTGGTATATGGGGACACCCCTTTCCCAATGCCCTACAGTGATGATACAAATATCAAAAATTTTGTTTTAATCTGCAGATCACAAATCTGACTTCAAATGTTCTATACACACAACAGAACAGAAAATATGACCATATGATATTTTGGTGGTACACAAGGACATTCCCGCCCATCCTAAAATGTTCCCGCCTATGACATAATTGTGATTTTTGGGGCCCGACTTGATTATGAGGACACTCTTTTTACAATACACTAAATATGTCATTTCAGTGGATTACAGGGACCAATGTGTTTTACTGGTACATGCCCACACACACACACAAACCTGACAACACAGTGTATTACCAAGACTAAGGTGATTTAAGAGGACTGGATCTTAAACACAATACACAACTGCATAATCCAACATTATAAGGACGAGTGTGTTTAATGGTACATGCCCACACACACACACAAACCTGACAACACAGTGTATTACCAAGACTAAGGTGATTAAAGAGTACCGGATCTCCAATACAATACACAAAACAACTTGCAACATTACAGGGACAGAAGTGTTTTAGAAGTGCTTTAATTATGAATTCAATAATATCATCATAAACATTGAGTGTTTTTCAGTTTTACCATGTAATACAATCATGTCATGCCATTTTAAAGGTGCCCTAGAATGGATTATTTTATTATTTTATAATGTTTCCTAGTGTGCCCTTATAATGTTAGTATGTTTTTTAGATCAAAATTTGTTATAATTTAGAAATAAAAGGCATATTTCCTAGCCTGATTTTATCCTTTGATTTGAACACTCAGTTTGAAGGGGCGTGTCTGCTGTGAGACTTCAGTGTAAACGCCCTCTGCTGTGATTGGCTGACATGCTTGCATATGAGATATCTGGCATTAAATGTAGAGCTATCAGGAAAACTTTTACTATTACAGCTTTTATACGTTTTTACTATTACAGCTATCGGGATTAATAAATCGTGAGAAGTTTTTTAAGTACATCCAAACACTGAGCAACTGCCATGCTTCGTTCGCTCGTTTGCAAGCCACGATGTCTCTCGAGTAAAAAAACAATATCGCGCTGGATCTAAATAACACAGTGTAAATTACCGTTAATAAAATCACTACTTACCGCTTGCGGGAATATAACGTTAGTTGAAATTGCCCCCTTCGTCAGTATGAGACGCCGAGAGAAGCCTGGCTGCTTGATATTGTTCCAGGTTAGAAAAACAGTCCGCGGTGAAATGGGCAGAGCAACTAACAACTTCGAATTAAATTGTAGCGGTATCCGATTATATATAGATAGATTATAGATAGATCTGCCATTTTCCCTATGATCCTCCTCCTGCTTGTTTCTTCACCTGCAGAACTTCTGATGATTCGGCTGTGCAGTTTCGCCTGGCACTGAGCATGGGCTAGCATATGCAAATTTTTGGAGGCGTACATATTAATGATCCCAACTGTTGCGTCACAGTTGGTGTTATGTGGAGATTCGCCTGTTTTTCAGGGGTGTTTTTCAAAAACGAGATTTAAATAAGAAAGAGAAAACTATGGTGTTTGAGACTCACTGTATGTCATGTCCATGTACTGAACTCTTGTTATTTAACTATGCCAAGATAAATTCAATTTCACATTCTAGGGCACCTTTAAGGGGAAAGTGACATCCACAAACTTTAAAAACATGGTCAATAAAACTTGCACAACTGTGTGATCTTTCAGAAAGCATACAGTATCATTACTGTTTTGACATTAAAATGACAAACAGATGAACCATTCAAAACTTCGAAAAGATTGACAAAACAGCCCTTGGAAACAGGCACAATTTAAAGATGTCATTAAACAGGCTTTGAAATGTATAAAATGAACTCACTCAACATGCAATATATGCTGCAACATGTAGAGAAACCGACTTACAAGGGACGGTTTACCTAAAAAGACAATTCTGTTATATCCAGAAAATGTAAACAGAATTGTCAAGTTTCAAAGCAGAATTACAGAGATAACAGGAAAAGTATTCAACAAAGTTAGTTTGGGCTGTACGTCAGCTCTAGAAGAGTATAGTGTCATTAGAATACAACCATCGTTGTAAGTACAAAAGCTCTCATGTGTTTAGAGAATACTAAAGCATGTATTCTTCTGTACAGAGAATGAGAGAGAGGCAGAAATTGAAAACCCACGGAAAGGATCCTCAGCGGTCTTACACTGCTGGCATTCAGTCAGTGTGGCCAGTTTTCCTTTGGTTATACACTCACCGAAAGGATTATTAGGAACACCTGTTCAATTTCTCATTAATGCAATTATCTAATGAACCAATCACATGGCAGTTGCTTCAATGCATTTAGGGGTGTGGTCCTGGTCAAGACAATCTCCTGAACTCCAAACTGAATGTCAGAATGGGAAAGAAAGGTGATTTAAGCAATTTTGAGCATGGCATGGTTGTTGGTGCCAGACGGGCCGGTCTGAGTATTTGACAATCTGCTCAGTTACTGGGATTTTCACGCACAACCATTTCTAGGATTTACAAAGAATGGTGTGAAAAGGGAAAAACATCCAGTATGCGGCAGTCCTGTGGGCGAAAATGCCTTGTTGATGCTAGAGGTCAGAGGAGAATGGGCCGACTGATTCAAGCTGATAGAAGAGCAACTTTGACTGAAATAACCACTCGTTACAACCGAGGTATGCAGCAAAGCATTTGTGAAGCCACAACACGCACAACCTTGAGGCGGATGGGCTACAACAGCAGAAGACCCCACCGGGTACCACTCATCTCCACTACAAATAGGAAAAGAGGCTACAATTTGCACAAGCTCACCAAAATTGGACAGTTGAAGGCTGGAAAAATGTTGCCTGGTCTGATGAGTCTCGATTTCTGTTGAGAAATTCAGATGGTAGAGTCAGAATTTGGCGTAAACAGAATGAGAACATGGATCCATCATGCCTTGTTACCACTGTGCAGGCTGGTGGTGGTGGTGTAATGGTGTGGGGGATGTTTTCTTGGCACACTTTAGGCCCCTTAGTGCCAATTGGGCATCGTTTAAATGCCACGGCCTACCTGAGCATTGTTTCTGACCATGTCCATCCCTTTATGACCACCATGTACCCATCCTCTGATGGCTACTTCCAGCAGGATAATGCACCATGTCACAAAGCTCGAATCATTTCAAATTGGTTTCTTGAACATGACAATGAGTTCACTGTACTAAAATGGCCCCCACAGTCACCAGATCTCAACCCAATAGAGCATCTTTGGGATGTGGTGGAACGGGAGCTTCGTGCCCTGGATGTGCATCCCACAAATCTCCATCAACTGCAAGATGCTATCCTATCAATATGGGACAACATTTCTAAAGAACGCTTTCAGCACCTTGTTGAATCAATGCCACGTAGAATTAAGGCAGTTCTGAAGGCGAAAGGGGGTCAAACACAGTATTACTATGGTGTTCCTAATAATCCTTTAGGTGAGTGTATGTGCCTTAAAATGTTCAATTGCAGCTGTAACTTCAGCATTTGACCAGCACACTTTTTGTCCTTTCCACAAGGTTTTCTATTCCTGCCTCACGTTCATTCTCTGTACAGAAGAATACATGCTTTAGTAAACTCTAACTATATGAGAGCTCATGTACTTACAATGGTGGTCATATTCTGATTTAAACCTCAGGTACCTTGAGGAACTTCAGTGGTTTCTCGATGGGCATCTTCTGAACACCTGTAGGAAATCAGTTATAGACAGATCAGAAACTCAGATGTAACTCAAACCTGCATCTAGAACTTAAAACTGGTTATACATCTGATATCTAAAAATTACATTTCAAATGACATTCAAAACATTATTCTGGAGATGGAATGTTGTGTTAAACATCTCCTTTTTAAAGTTTTTGACCAACATGAACATGATAAACTTATTGGTTTGGTACTGATTCCAAATTTTTTTATTTATAATAATATCTGATTATTGATAACTGATTTTTACACTTAATGGCAAAAGGAATGTTTAGAAATGTAATCTGATATTATCTACTGACACACTATAGCAGGGTTCACCAATCTCGGTCCTGGAGGGCCGCTGTCCTGCAGAGTTTAGCTCCAACCAGCTCCAACACACCTGGTTGAAAGTTTCTAGTATGCCTAGTGAGACCTTGATTATCTGGTTCAGGTGTGTTTAATTGGGGTTGGAGCTAAACACTGCAGGACAGCGGCCCTCCAGGACTGAGATTGGTGAACCCTGCACTATAGTATGATATATATATATACATACACTACGAACAAAATTCTAAACGCTTTTGTTTTTGCCCCCATTTTTCATGAGCTGAACTAAAAGTTAAGACTTTTTCTATGTACACAAAAGGCCTATTTCTCTCAAATATTGTTCACAAATCTGTCTAAATCTGTGTTAGAGAGGACTTCTCCTTTGCCGAGATAATCCATCCACCTCACAGGTGTGGCATATCAAGATACTGATTAGACAGCATGATTATTGCACAGGTGTGCCTTAGGCTGGCCACAATAAAAGGCCACTCTAAAATGTGCAGTTTTGTGTGGTGTCGGGGGGTCGGGAAACAAGTCATTATCTGGTGTGACCATCATTTGCCTCACGCAGTACAACACATCTCCTTCGCATAGAGTTGATCAGGTTGTTGATTGTGGCCTGTGGAATGTTGGTCCACTCCTCTTCAATGGCTGTGTGAAGTTGCTGGATATTGGCAGGACCTGGAACATGCTGTCGTATACGCCGATTCAGAGCATCCCAAACATGCTCAATGGGTGACATGTCCGGTGAGTATGGTGGCCATGCAAGAACAATTCCAGGAATTGTGTACAGATCTTTGCAGAATGGGGCCGTGCATTATCATGCTGCAACATGAGGTGATGGTCGTGGATGAATGGCACAACAATGGGCCTTAGGATCTCATCAAGGTATCTCTGTGCATTCAAAGTGCCATCAATAAAATGCACCTGCGTTCGTTGTCCATAACATACGCCTGCACATACCATAACCCCACCATGGGCCACTCGATCCACAATGTTGACATCAGCAAACCTGTCTGCCATCTGCCCTGTACAGTGAAAACCGGGATTCATCCGTGAAGAGAACACCTCTCCAAAGTGCCAGACGCCATCGAATGTGAGCATTTGCCCACGCAGGTCGTTTACAACGACCAACTGCAGGTCGAGACCCCGATGAGGACGATGAGCATGCAGATGAGCTTCCCTGAGACGGTTTTTGACAGTTTGTGCAGAAATTCTTAGGTTATGCAAACCGATTGTTGCAGCAGCTGTCCGGGTGGCTGGCCTCAGACGGTGTTGGAGGTGAAGATGCTGGATGTGGAAGTCCTGGGCTGGTGTGGTTACACGTGGTCTGCAGTTGTGAGGGCGGTTGTATGTACTGCCAAATTCTCTGAAAAGCCTTTGGAGACGGCTTATGGTAGAGAAATGAACATTCAATTCACGGGCAACAGCTGGTGGACATTCCCTCAAAACTTGCGACATCTGTGGCATTGTGCTGTGTGATAAAACTGCACATTTTAGAGTGGCCTTTTATTGTGGCCAGCCTAAGGCACACCTGTGCAATAATCATGCTGTCTAATCAGTATCTTGATATGCCACACCTGTGAGGTGGATGGATTAACTCGGCAAAGGAGAAGTGCTCACTAACACAGATTTAGACAGATTTTTGAACAATATTTGAGAGAAATAGGCATTTTGGGTACATAGAAGAAGTCTTAGAACTTTGAGTTAGATCTATAATTTTGTTCAGTGTATATAACTGGCTTAAAACCATTTTTCTTTGGTGAAAATACAAACGTAAAATTGCTGGGTACACACCAAAAGATAATCAGGCTGATTTTGGGCCGATTTTCCCCTTCTGACAATCCTAGCTGTGTCCCGATTATCTTGATGGTTATAGATTATCTTATCAGATTTTCCCTTGGTGTGAGGTGTGTTAAGATTGTCCGAACCTGATCGGAAGAACGTCGGAGCCGCCCTGATCGCGAATCGCAAATATTCAACTTGTTGAATATTTACGATCAGAAATCCTGAAATGTGGGGGGAAGCCCAAGGACAAAAGCGCGCATGCTCTGGAGATTATCACGTGAAAGGAAACAATATCCAATCAGAAAGCGAGATGAAGGAAGACGGAAGCATAACAAACGCAGTCATGGCACAGCACAAAGTGAAATTGATGTGGACAGCAGAGATGGAGGATGAGCTTGTTGATTTGTGGCACAAATGTTTACACAACGTGTTGTGTAAAACTTTTCCAAACACTATCATTGCAATTTCTTCCTGCATATCGTCCGCCATGCTTATTCTGAGGTCTCTAGAGTGTTAACAGTCGAGACTCTGATTGCAT
Source organism: Leuciscus leuciscus (assembly GCF_965113295.1). NCBI lineage: Eukaryota > Metazoa > Chordata > Actinopteri > Cypriniformes > Leuciscidae > Leuciscus > Leuciscus leuciscus. The sequence continues at coordinate 1,717,070 of NC_138742.1, forward strand.
GGTCTTTAGGGTTGGGTATCTAGAACCGGTTCCAAAATGCCAAAAACCGGGGATTCGATAAGACGTGCGCACTTCAATTCCGCTTATCGATTCCTTACTTTCGTGATGCTCACATGCGCGAGGTGAATGGCAGTGAGCATTTGTTTACAGTTGTATTGATCTGCCAGGACCTGCCTGCCGCACATGCGCTGTACGTTATATTTACGATGGCGGAGCGCAGCAGACGTTCAAAAGTTTGGTTAAGCTTTTCAAAAAAAGATGAAAATATAGCGAATTGTATCACATGCAAGAAAGACATTTCATGCAAGGGAGGAAGCACCTCCAATATGATGAAACATTTGCTGCAACACAGGGTCAATTTGAAGGAATGCAGCGCATGTGATTCGGTGCGATCTCTCAACAGCAGTACCACAGGTTTCCACACACCAGATAAAGCTACTAGCAGCAGCAATAGCAGTCTCTCACACTCAGGTACAAAACTAGAGCCGCATAATTCTGGATAAAATGAGAACCAGTTTTGTTTAAAATAGAGATCATGAATAAATACATCAGACAATTAATACGAGTCGAGTCTATAATTCCTTAAAGTGTTATATATATACAGTATATTGTAAATTAAGATGCATTGTCACAGTTTTACTGGTAATAGCCTAAATGTAACAAGAATAAAAGGTAGAAAAAAGTATTTGCTCTCTTTTTTCTCTCCAATAAATATTGGAATCGAAACCAAGAATCGTTAAGAACCGGATTCGATAAGCAGAATCGGATTCGTTAAAATTTAAACGATACCCAACCCTCACGGTCTTTTCACATCATGGCACACCAAACACTATAGGAGCAAAACGGTTAAATCTAGGATTTTTTGTCCTCATGTTTGTGGTCTATCACATTTTGAAAATCTTATAAGATGTAAAAAATCTTTTGGTGTGTACCCAGCATTAGTTGACACATACCAACATTACTGGAGACGCCTGCAGCTCCAGCAGGAACATCACCTTCAGAACCGCTTTCATCAGGATCACTGGCATCAGAGTCCGTCATACTGATCTCATCTTAAAGAAAAAGAGACATTTAAAACAAGAACATCTTCAGTTTAACCTGTATTCAGAAGTCATTTATGAAACATGACAAATGGCACCGTTTAATAATAATAATCATATTAATAACAACTATAATACTTCACTAAGATCACTATTATTAGAATTATCGCCTAGACAGTGATATACTAATACTGTCAATGAAAAGTTAATATTTTATAATGAGTATATTATTTTACAATAAGAGGTTATAATACTTTCTTAATTTCTTCACTTAAACTGCAGGTTTATGCCAGTATAACAGCTTAAGTGAAAACAGGTTTATAAACGCATCTTATTGCAAAATTGTATTACCACAAAAAATGTGGATATAATGCGAAAGTGAAAATAGAGAGTAACTGGTGCTGGTTGCGTTCCCAAATGCATGTTAAACTTATGGCACATGCAGAGATGGAGTTCACTGCATTCATTCCCTGTGAAACGAGGCATGGAAAAAGCCAGATCATGAGCTGATCGAGCGAGCAAAGTGTGCTCTTCAGTTTGAAACACGCAGCACAACAGACTACAGACTTACTTTCTTATCGTCTTTTGCGATTTGATAAGGGCATTAAGCCATGTTGTGCTTTTGATTTTAATATGTTTGAGAGATGCTTTGCCAAAGCAATTGCGCAAAAAACAAAGACAATTTATGTTATTATGAGGCGTAAAAATATTTTCGGTTCTTTTGGTTCAAACTGTGGAGGGACAGATTAGACTGTGGTGGGTCACTAGAGTAAAGGTAATTAATGGTAACACTATGAATTTTACTCCTCCCAAAAATGCCAAATAATAAACAGGTGAGAGCGTATTTTAGGCTATATGACACGATATAGTGAGATATGACAGCGCTTCTGCAACACGCATCACTGCAGATGAGTAGCTGAGGATCTCTTCAGCATGCTGATGCACAAAATACAAACTAAAAATAAATTAAAGTAAGTCGCAGATGCTCAACACACAGTCATCTTCATTAAAAGTAGTGAGAATAAATGATTTTACCAGTGCTGATGCTACTCTCTCTCCTATTGATCTTAAAATTAGCTGATACAAAAAATGCTGCTCATAGCGGTAGCTTTCGATGACGTGAACACCGTTAAATCTGATATAGCGCGGGAAATGAAGATCGGATTTATGTCTGTTTTGTGCAGACACATTTATGTGGCCAAGTGTAAATGGAATTGTTTTGACAATGAAATGACCAGGTGTAAAACAGCCCCAAAGGTGATGTGAAAAAGTTCTTACTAGACTAGCATTTCCTAAAATGATGCAATGCTCTTTTTATTACCATCTCAACACAGTCTTGATCCTCCAATGATGATTGTTCCTTCTCAGGGCTCACCTGAAAGCAAGGCAAAGAAAGAAAAAATAAACATCTATTAGATACAAAGGATTCAGAGATTCTCCAAATGAAGCAGCACAGATACTTGACTCCATTAACACTGACTGATCACTGTCATAAAACATAAAATTAAAACAATTTCACATTATCAATGATATACTTGAGCAAAAGAAGGCTGATGACGCCAAACTAATTCAGGTATGATGGGACATTTCAAACAGTGACTTAAGATTTAAAACACTGTGACATAAGTTGTAATCAAGTATAAAGTTAAAACCCTATAAATATATGGTCATAACCAATCAGGGATGCATGAAAATAATGCTCATTATTAATGTTATCATTGTCAATCCGATAAGAAAATTAGGCCGCTATATTAACACTAATAAATAATGGATTACTTCCTTCAGCTTCAGATGTGCGCTGTTCACCATGATGGTTTTGAAATGTTTGAATCACAAATCTGTGAAATCAGCGCATTGTTACAGGGAGAGTTCGCTTGTGGAATTGTAAGTTGTAATATTTTTTATTTTTGTTATATATCTGATTTATCTCATATAGGATGCATTTGGCTGAGTTAATGAGTGCTGCAGTAAACACTTCACTGTAGGCCTACCGGTGGTCAGCAAAACATTAATTATGATTGGGACTGTCATATATACATAACACTATAATGAGCAAACTATTGCATTAAAAGCGTCGTGAATTCTTTGGGTTTAGTTGCTGTGTTTCAGCGTGTTGTCCTGGGAGGAGCGCATCCACAACAGGAGTTTCACTATGTAATAGTTGATTACTATTAATAATAGCTCAAGTTAATCTGTGCATGATTTTGTGCAAGTATAAGTTGTAATATTGTGTTTATTTTGTATAAATATCTAATTTATCATATATAGGTTGTGTTCCGTTGAGCTAAAACCATCTAACAAAGCCTCAGTTTAGGGGTGTTCCTTCAGCTCTTTAGGCCATTTCATTTTAAGTTTAATGTTGTCTAATAACTTGTTTGCATTTTAATTTCATTTGATTTATTATTATTATTATTATTAAGGCGATAGATGTTTTGGTAAAACTTCACAATACATATGTTATTGCATTAACTAACATGAACTAACAGAGAGAAGAACTTTTGTTAATGTGAGTTAATAAAATATGTGAGTTCATGTTCGTTCACAGTGCATTAAATTAACAGATACAACACTGGATCCTAAAATGTCTTGGAAAATGTTGAGATTAACGTTAAGTAAGATAAACATTAAGTAAATCCTGTAGAAGTATTGTTCATTCATTGTTAGTTCATGTTAACTAATACTAACAAGCTGAAACCTTTTTATAAAGTATTGCCATTTTTTTATAAAGAAAGTTGGAAATATGAATGTAAAATTCATTTTAGAAGCTAAGAAACCTTACACTGGTTCAAACTAGGCCACTGTACTGTACATGTTTGATTTATGTTGAAGTGTTTGGGACATTGGCTTTAAATGATGTGCGTTTCGTTTTTGTAATCAGGCTTTCAAAGTATATCAAATTTTGGATTTAGATTCATCGGCTAATATATCAGATATCGGCTTTCGAATATAAAGAATGATCAGTTATCGGCCCAAATGTTCATATCGCTGTATCCCTAATTTGATTTCCAAAAAAACAATACCTTCTGTACATCTCTGACTTCTGACTGGGACGGGGACGGACTCTTCATTTCGAGAGTGGAGGGTTCGACCTCACAGAGAGTCTACAAAACATAACATTAGACATGAAACAGTGGTGTAAATATGTGAACACTAGATCTCACAGATGTCTCTGCTTCGTTTGCTCGTTCTCTTCCAGCACAACTCTCACTTACTTTGTCTAGTCCCACAGTAAGAGCAGCACAATCACTGCCTGATGACCACTGGCTCTTATGGCTCATCTGAGAATATGAAATTAAGCGTTACATACAGAAACACTTCACCTAAGAGTTTAAAAAAAGCATTATAAATGGAATATATAAAGGATAATGTACAGTCAGTCAGTAATTAATACAAAATAAACTGACAGGATAATAAGGGTCCTGATACACAGCTACCTATCAATAAATATTTCCACATGAAATACTGATTTGAGATAATATACAAGATTACAAAATAGTTAAAGTTTTCAAATCAATATTTCAATATTTAAATGCTACCACAAGGTAATGTTCACGGCTTTTATGCATCACATTACATGTGTTTTCATTCCAGTGTGTCAGGTTGTGTGTAGCTTTACACCAGTTTTATGAGGACATCATAAGAACATGATCCTGATGTTTGACTTGACTGAAGAATCTCAGTGTGTTGTGTAAGTTTAACAGAATCCTGGTCTATGAGGACACTAGATTTATGAGGACATCATAAGAACATGATCCTGATGTTTGACTTGACAGGAGAATCTCAGTGTGTTGTGTAAGTTTAACAGAATCCTGGTCTATGAGGACACTAGATTTATGAGGACATCATAAGAACATGATCCTGATGTTTGACTTGACTGAAGAATCTCAGTGTGTTGTGTAAGTTTAACAGAATACTGGTCTATGAGGACAATAGATTTATGAGGACATCATAAGAACATGATCCTGATGTTTGACTTGACAGGAGAATCTCAGTGTGTTGTGTAAGTTTAACAGAATCCTGGTCTATGAGGACACTAGATTTATGAGGACATCATAAGAACATGATCCTGATGTTTGACTTTGACTGAGTGTGTTGTGTAAGTTTAACAGAATCCTGGTCTATGAGGACACTAGATTTATGAGGACATCATAAGAACATGATCCTGATGTTTGACTTTGACTGAGTGTGTTGTGTAAGTTTAACAGAATACTGGTCTATGAGGACACTAGTTTTACTGGGACACTGGTAACTAGATACATTTGGACGGCACTGAGTTCAAGTGTGTGTATGTATGAGAGTGATACGAGACATTGCGCCTGTGCTAGATGTACAGTAAGTGATCGTGACTCACTTCTTACACACACAATCATAATTCAGGGACTGATAACTGTGGCAAATAATCTGTTTCTGAGGAAACAGAGTTATTACATTAACTTATTGGATACCTTTAGAGTTGCTGTATCTTGTTCAGGTTTCATCTGATTCTTCAGAGTTATCATCTGAAAAAAAAAGTAGTAAAAATATATAAAAAAGACAAATAAATACTAATTTTAGTATCACTTATTGAAAGCCAAACAGAGGTTGCTATTTTTGACCAACTTCTTCAATGATTATATTTAATCTGACAAGCACAAATAGTTTTCGCTATTGGTATTAGCCACAATGAGCTGTGAATTATGGGTTATCAGTATCGATCCTAATATTCCATATGTGTGTCCCGGTAAAACTAGTGTCCTCATAGACCAGGATTCTGTCAAACTTACACAACACACTGAGATTCTCCTGTCAAGTTAAACATCAGGAACATGCTCTTATAATGATGTCCTCATAAAACGGTGTCCTCATAAAACAGGTGTAAGACACACACACACTTGACACACTGTAATGAACATGCATGTAATGTGATGCATTAAAGCCATGAACATTAACTTGTAGGGCTGCACAATGTATTGCTTTATCATTCATACCCATCTGTGGTAGTGACATTGCAGTATAGGCCTCTGTGAAGTCAGGCTATATAAAGACTCTGCCGTGTTATTTTACAGTTGATTACTCATGTTCTGTACCTAAATGCTGTTAGACTTACCTGGAATATATGAGGCATTGTTTATTTCACATCTTTGTTAATTTTTTTTATCTCTGCTTGCAATTTATTATTTTCTATGCAGATGCAAACCCCTACAAAATCACACCAATCATTCTAGAATGATTAATTATTTCCAAATAGAGCTATTCAATTCATTTAGTGAAATTGCTTTTCATATTGAAAAACTTTTGTTAATGTGAGTTAATAAAATATGCGAATTCATGTTCGTTCACAGTGTATTAAATTAACAGATACAACACTGGATCCTAAAATGTCTTGGAAAATGTTGAGATTAACGTTAAGTAAGATAAACATTAAGTAAATCCTGTAGAAGTATTGTTCATTCATTGTTAGTACATGTTAACTAATACTAACAAGATGAAACCTTTTTGTAAAGTGTTGTCATTTTTTTATAAAGAAAGTTGGAAATATGAATGTAAAATTCATTTTAAAAGTTAAGGAATCTTACATTAGGCCACTGTACTGTACATGTTTGATTTATGTTGAAGTGTTTGGGACATTGGCTTTAAATGATGTGCGTTTCGTTTTTGTAATCAGGCTTTCAAAGTATATCAAATTTTGGATTTAGATTCATCGGCTAATATATCAGATATCGGCTTTCGAATATAAAGAATGATCAGTTATCGGCCCAAATGTTCATATCGCTGTATCCCGAATTTGATTTCCAAAAAAACATTACCTTCTGTACATCTCTGACTTCTGACTGGGACGGGGACGGACTCTTCATTTCGAGAGTGGAGGGTTCGACCTCACAGAGAGTCTACAAAACATAACATTAGACATGAAACAGTGGTGTAAATATGTGAACACTAGATCTCACAGATGTCTCTGCTTCGTTTGCTCGTTCTCTTCCAGCACAACTCTCACTTACTTTGTCTAGTCCCACAGTAAGAGCAGCACAATCACTGCCTGATGACCACTGGCTCTTATGGCTCATCTGAGAATATGAAATTAAGCGTTACATACAGAAACACTTCACCTAAGAGTTTAAAAAAAGCATTATAAATGGAATATATAAAGGATAATGTACAGTCAGTCAGTAATTAATACAAAATAAACTGACAGGATAATAAGGGTCCTGATACACAGCTACCTATCAATAAATATTTGCACATGAAATACTGATTTGAGATAATATACAAGATTACAAAATAGTTAAAGTTTTCAAATCAATATTTCAATATTTAAATGCTACCACAAGGTAATGTTCACGGCTTTTATGCATCACATTACATGTGTTTTCATTCCAGTGTGTCAGGTTGTGTGTAGCTTTACACCAGTTTTATGAGGACACCGTTTTATGAGGACATCATAAGAGCATGATCCTGATGTTTGACTTGACTGAAGAATCTCAGTGTGTTGTGTAAGTTTAACAGAATCCTGGTCTATGAGGACACTAGATTTATGAGGACATCATAAGAACATGATCCTGATGTTTGACTTGACAGGAGAATCTCAGTGTGTTGTGTAAGTTTAACAGAATCCTGGTCTATGAGGACACTAGATTTATGAGGACATCATAAGAACATGATCCTGATGTTTGACTTGACAGGAGAATCTCAGTGTGTTGTGTAAGTTTAACAGAATCCTGGTCTATGAGGACACTAGATTTATGAGGACATCATAAGAACATGATCCTGATGTTTGACTTTGACTGAGTGTGTTGTGTAAGTTTAACAGAATACTGGTCTATGAGGACACTAGTTTTACTGGGACACTGGTAACTAGATACATTTGGACGGCACTGAGTTCAAGTGTGTGTATGTATGAGAGTGATACGAGACATTGCGCCTGTGCTAGATGTACAGTAAGTGATCGTGACTCACTTCTTACACACACAATCATAATTCAGGGACTGATAACTGTGGCAAATAATCTGTTTCTGAGGAACACTGGTCGCATGGCACTGCTTAAGCATGGAAACCCTGAACTCACCTTTATAATGATTGCTGAATCTGCCCTGGAGCTCATCTTTGTCTGTAAACGGCATGTCCTCTTCCAGATCTTGATCTTCTCCTTCACTGACTCACTTCAGTCATCATCTCATGTGTCTGCGTGCATAGAAAAAGACTCTCATTAATCATGACCATTGCATTTCATTTGACATATTATTCAAAAAGCTTGTTTTAAATAAATTGATCAATTATGGTAAACAGCATTCAAGTTATTTTAATACTTTATTATTATGTGATATTTAAGGAATATGTTAATTGATAATAACTATTCATTCACAGATTTCATTCACAATTGATACATTATAGGCAATAATAGTGACAGTATTAATAAGACTGAATCAGACTGACAGTTCTAATAATATTCAGAGTATATTTTATTATAGTCAGGAGTAATATGAGCACATATTTGTGTCTTAATGTGTTTAAAGCAAGCATAACTGTAGTAATATTAACAGTAGCATATCAGGATACTGTACTGGGTGAAATAGCCTCCCCTTCACATACTGTAGTCATGACAACGCGTTATTATGATGGCTAGACTATTTTATGAGATCAGAAAAGGTAGCAGTTACAAATATAGTGCAATCGAAAACGAGTTTAAAATGACAAGCATCGCTGATTCCCTCATGTCAGTCTGTAAACAGAATCACTATAGGTCCGCTAGCACCGTTAGCATCACGCGCTAGCTGCTTTCTAACTGTAAAACGAGCAGCGAAGAGCATACAGAACATGCACAAACAAGCCAACCGGACCCACATGCTATTAGAGAAGCAATTAAACAACGTTATAACTTACCTTTTGGATAACAGTTGCCTTCATCAGGTCCACAGATGTCTTCTCAGGTGCAGAGTTTGTCCAGTCCAAACAGGAAATGACGTGACGACGAATGACTACACCTCTGATTACGTTGTACTTATCATAATATAAACGGGATTTTATTTTTTTATTTATCATATATTTAATGCTAAATTAATAAATTACAGGCAAAAATACTTAAATAATTAGTATTTTGCATTAAGTTGCTACACATTTTAAAGCTGATTGAAGCTCCGCCCACTGGCGCCATCTTGTTTTCGCGATCTCCCGCCTACCGGTACCGATCTGACCAATCACTAAAGCTGATTGAAGCTCCGCCCACTGGCGCCATCTTGTTTTCGCGATTTCCCGCCTACCGGTACCGATCTGACCAATCACAGGCCCCAAAGAATACACTTGTGTAAAAGATGCAAATTTTTGATGACGCGGGTGTAATACCAGGACCTGGCTACAGGGGCGCACTCTCGAAATCAGGGATACACTGTGTATGGTAAAATTTCAGGTTTTTGTGGTATGTAAGGACATGGCGCCAAACTTTGAGAGGGAGCTTCTGGAACGTAGTAAATGACATCTACGCTGTCGGATTTATGAGGACATGGCCTCTGTCCTCATAAACCCAAATGTCCCCATAGTGCTGGTGCGTATTCAGGTCAAAAGTCCTCGTAAACCACAAAAACAAACACACACAGACAGACACACACACACACAGACAGACAGACAGATACACATGAAATCGCATACTTTACTAAAATAAAAGTTAAAACAACGATTTTGAAGTTGGAGGAGAAAATGAGATGGAGTTCTCAGAAGTCGTGGACGTGCAAGACCAGTGTTTGTGTTTAAAAAGTATATAAATGTTTATTTTGTTATAAAATGTCGGCTGGTTTGTCTAGATAAGACTCTTATTCCTCGGCTGGATCGTGTCGAGACTTTGAAGCTGCACTGAAACTCACATCTGGACCTTCGACCCGTTGGCAGGGGCGCCACCATCAATTTTGGGCCCTATGAAAGAATATGAGGTTGGGCCCCCTACCGCACCCATTCCGTTAATAAAATCGATCTCTGGGGCCCCCAAAAGTGCCTGGGCCCTTAGAATCGTCCTAACTTTCCCCCCCTTAGCGGCGCCCCTGCCCGTTGGACCCCATTGAAGTCAATATGGAGGAAAATCCTTGAATGTTTTCCTCAAAAACCTTCATTTCTTTCTTTCTTTTTTTTGACTGAAGAAAGAAAGACATGAACATCTTGGATGACGTGGTAATTCAGACGTGAACTCCTCCTCCTTTAAAATAGAGTTGTTGCTTCACCCTCCGCCTATATTATGAATTATAATATTATTTTATATATATATTTATTTTATTTTATTTTATTATTACATGCTTGAAGAAAAGAAACAACAACAACAGCAAAACATTAACAACAATTATGATTGTCACAACATAATACAACAATACTCTAGAGTCTTTCAGTCTGTAGTTTTTTTGGTTCGCGGCCCTTCGGGAGCGTCAGTGACGTCATCAGCGCGCTGTTTGTTCTCGCCCTCTCAGAGCTCGAGCTGTGTGTGTGTGTGTAGAACCACAACCACAACAGGCAACAACAACAACAACTAAAAAACCAAACAAACAGTCCAACACACACATCACGCATCCGGAGAGTGTCGCCCCGCTGAGGCTGTGATGATGTCCGAGTTCGGGCGCTTTACGCACGCCGTGGTCCGCGCGGTCCCTCGGTCTCTGGCCACTGATGCGCTCCGGACCGGGAGCCCGGAGGAGCTGGACCTGTCGAGAGCCCAGCAGGAGCAAGAGCTGTACGTGTCGGTCCTGAAGCAGCGGCTCGGGCTGGAGGTGCTGGAGCTGCCCGCGGACGAGGCGTTGCCGGACTGCGTGTTCGTGGAGGACGCGGCGGTGGTGTGCGGAGACACGGCGCTCATCACGAGACTCGGGGCCGTGAGCAGGAGGAAAGAGGTACGGGACCAGAGAACACACAACCTGTAAACCGTGCACTTCATTCAGGCGCGCACCCGAGTATCATTTGATTCGTGTCGTCAGTCTATATTAGAATAATGCTCATGGTTTGTTTTCTTGTTTTTGTTGTTGTGCATTTTCAACTACAGCGTGTCAAGATTTACTTTTCCTTATGCTTGGGGTCAAGGGTCATTCCTGAGCTTTCTCCTTTCGTATTCGTAACCAGTTAGTGAGTTAAATGCATGAACTGGCTGTGAAGTTTCGTGAAAACTGTTCATGCATGTTGTGCAACTTCCTGGCATAAAGCATGAACAACTCATGCTGAGATCGACTGGCTTATTGGTTTAAACCAAATATACTGAATCAATATATGAAGAGTTCAGATGCAAAAGCCTCTGAAATTTTCTTCTAGAATGATCATTTTTATAAAGCTTGTATATTTAAGTTCAGTAATTTTACTTAAATGACAATTAATAGGTAATTTGCATTGCCATTTAAGTGAAATTATTTAACTTAAATATACAAGCTTTATAAAAATGATCATTTTAAAAGAAAATTTCAGAGGCTTTTGCATCTGAACTCTTCATATATCGTCCTCATGCATATCATCATCAAGTGAACAATAGAGTGCCATTGAAAGATTCAGTTCCTCAGTGTCACTACAGTGATTTTCATCTTTTGCATGCATGTGTATCCAAATGTTCAAGTTTTATCTCATAATTTAATGCATTTTATAGGTAACAGTCATTTGTTAAAATGCATTTTGTTTGCTTTAGTTAAAGCTACAGGATTTTTCTTTTTTTTTTTTTATATGCCAAAAGATCAAGGAAAACTTGAATTCTCATGTCAGGACTTCTTTAAAAAGCTTTTGCATGGGCAAATCATTGCATTTAGACTTATAATGTTTGGTTATTGGTTGTTTACCCCCAGGTGAACCGGGATTTGTTTAGCAGTAACTATTGGAAAAATCCATGGATTGTTGCATCACTGAGGAATTTAGGTCAAACTCAAACTGATGCCTTTTTAAATGTTCAATTCAGGGGAAACGGCGAATGACATAATAGGCGTGCGGAAGTCAAGCGCTCAGACCTATATTTACCGTCAGCTCTGGTGAAAGATCGTGGCCTGTGGCGTTCGCTGAGATGTGAATCTGTCTGCTGTGAACACTCGACATCTCCTCAAGCACACATTGTGTCTTCGTGAAAGAAACTTGGATCAAGGTGTTTGGGCCCAGTCGTTTGGCTGAAATCAAGAGCACATTTTGACGAGTACAACGAGGGCTGTGTGTTCTTTCAGGAGCACAATTTAGCGTTATCTTAAATCTTGGAGCCGCTGCGTTAGGAACATTTTTGAGCGTCCACACGCCGTAGCTAAGCTAAATGCACAGTCTGGCGTTTATAAAGCTGTCGCCGTTGCCCTGATCCTGAAAGGCTCTGCTGATAAAAGAAAGGGTTTCAGATATAAAACTGCTGCCAGCTGGAGCACAAAAGCTGCTCGTAACACACTATTGGCCTTTGGCCTCTGTGGAGTTTGTGGTTAGACATTAACCTTGCTTTGTTAATCACCATCTTGTGTAAAAATGCATAAGCAATGGGTCATAACATGCTGTTTTACCACAGTAAATGAGTCCCTAAAACCACTTTCACCATGGTAAACTCCAATTTCTCCAATTCTAACTGTGTTTGCCTGTTTCACTGTTGCTCTCAGATGTGAATAATGCACTTTTCAATGTTGCATCGTATATCAAAGCTCTTATTCTGGTCAGTAAATATGCTAAATGTTACCGAAGTCGAGTTTCTCTTGAGCTTGTCGCTCATATGGCAGTCGCAGCTGTTTAACTCGGACACTAAATGTATTTCACCATCTGCTACAGAGAGTGTGTGTGTGTGTGTGTGTGTGTGTGTGTGTGAGAGAGCTTTCATGTGTATTGATTGGTCTAAACACACACACACACTCTCTTGTTGTTCACTGTTGCGTGACTGATGTTTAGTGACAGATGCATCGATAAATAGCACTTAACTTTGACCCCACGCTACTGAACTATTAATGAATATATCTTATTATAACCTTATTTTAGATGTGCCTTTAAAGGTAATGCATAGGCTATACAATAGAATTAATTTGTTGAGTTCATTCACTCAGCCACGCTTTATTTGCTTTTGTATGAGGAAGTACTTTCGTCCAAGTCTTAAATGGCGACGTTGAAATGAATTTGCAATGCGATCGTCTGATGCTGTTTTAATATTTCTTTAGAATTACGTTTAAAGTGCCCCATATATGTGTTTTGGTATATTCCCTTTCACGTATGTGTAATATAGCTGTTTGTGAATCAAGTTTCAAAGATCAAAGTGGATAAATCATTTTTGTCTCCTAAAAGAAAGAAGTCGTCAGTAATTCCAGACTTGCTTTCTGCTTAATTTACGTAGGTTTGTAACTAATTTGCATAATGCTCTGGTCTTGATTGGCTGAACAGCGTCTCTTAGCCCCGCCCTCAAACACTGTAGTGTATCTGAGACTGGAAGAGTTTGGTTCGTGTTGTTCATGTCGAGAAGACGCTGTTTGATGAGATTGATACGGTAAAACCCACGCCATCGTTACTGTTCGTATCACTGAGATTCAGATATGATAATGAGCGTTTGCTTTCTGACCAATCACAACAGACTGGGCCATCTGACCAATCAGAGCAGAGTAGACCAATCACAACAGACTGGCCATCTGACCAATCAGAGCGGAGTAGACCAATCACAACAGACTGGGCCGTCTGACCAATCAGAGCAGAGTAGACCAATCACAACAGACTGGGCCGTCTGACCAATCAGAGCAGAGTAGACCAATCCCAACAGACTGGGCCATCTGACCAATCAGAGCAGAGTAGACCAATCCCAACAGACTGGGCCATCTGACCAATCAGAGCAGAGTAGACCAATCACAACAGACTGGGTCATGAATCTTAGTCATATTCATCTGTTTTGATGTCTTGAGATTATATAAACAATCTAATCTCCTCGACCTTGCTGTTCTGTTAGATAAGCGTTCAGATCTAAACTCCCTTTAGAACAGAATGTGCATCTGAGCGAAGTTTAAGGTCATGCATTCAGATCAACACTGGATTCTGACCAATCAAATGGAGAAAGAAGTTGTTGTTCGTCCTTTTGACGTTTCGTTTAATGAAAGCCATGAATGTTCTGGTGCTAATAGTGCAGTGATGCTGTCGTGACTGCATGATTGGCAGATTCGGTTTCATCATAAGTTTCTGATCTGTCATGAAAGTTTAATGTAGTTTTGATGTGGAAAAGCACATGAGGGGATTTCTGTCAGATAAAATGGGTCAAATGTATTTCTGACGGCGCATTGAGTGTATAAAGTGATGATTGATAAGCTGGAGTGGATTGTGAGCATTTTCTTTCTGAACTTCATGCAGAATGCTGTATGTTTTTAAAGTGAGTTTGGCAGGAGGCAGTGTTATTAGCATTAAGTAAAACTATTAAAGGCGTCATGAGCTGCATTTAAGAAAATAAATTGGTAACACTTTATTTTACAGTGTCCTTGTTATATATGTTACATGTACTAACCATAGTAATAACAGTAAATTATGCATAATTACATGCAACTAACCCTCAACCAAACCCTAATCCTACCCTAACCCTATAGTAAGTACATGTAGTTGCTTAATATTACTCAGTACTTACATATATAACTACTCTGTAACAATGACACCTTAAAATAAAGTGTAACCAAAAAATTATAATATTCAATATTAGCAAGATTTTTTACATCAAAAAACATCCTGATTCAGACGTAATAAGCTATTTTTTCTCCTGTTTTTGAGCTTCTCTTTGAAACACTGGCGTCTCATTCAAGACTTGGAAGTAAACACCCACTGCTATGATTGGCTAGCCAGTTTTGCGTATTAAAATCATTTTCAACGCCCCTACAGTTACACATGTGGATCTGTTTTGAAAACTTCAGATGTGGAAAAATATCTCGTTGCAATGTGAAACATTTATGCGTATTACATTTGCTTTATAAGTCTTGGTTGTGGCAAATAAAGTTCAGGTACAGCTCTAGAGATAACTTATATTTCATGTGAACGGAATTATGAATGAATATACCATTAATTTGTCGCTCTGTTGTTCTTATAGGCTATTCAGAGTGAAAAACGTATACATTGTCGTGTTTTGATAAAATGAAACGTGTTGTAATGTCTTACCAGAGTTTTTCTGGGCCTGAACTATTGTAAAAATAGTATTTACAAACTTTTAAATGATATAAATGAATAGAAAGTCGTCAGTTCTACTGTTATTGTTCTATGATTGGTGGTCCAGCTGTGAGACTCCAGAGGGCCAAGCCATAGCAAATCATGGAGAGACTAATTTCAAATGACAGAAACATTGACCAATCATATCGTCCCTCTAAATGCGTCGAGCTTGTTATCACTAAGTTTATGACAATTTTCTCCTAAAGGGGAACACGATCAGAGGGAAAAAACGCTGATAAAATAGCTAGTGCTATTCGCTATGCTACGCCATTGCTAGTTTATTATCCACGCTGTTTTCAAGATTAACTTTTAAAGAAAAGCTGTAGTTAATCGGCAAGGGAAGATCTACACCAGACCAGAGCTTAAAGGGGCGGCAGTGGCTCAGTGGTTCATGTAGATTGTCTACAAACCGGAAGGTTGGTGGTTCAATCCCCGGTTCCACCTGACCAAGTGTCGAGGTGTCCTTGAGCAAGACACCTAACCCCAGCTGCTCCTGACGAGCTGGATCGCCTTGCATGGCTGACACCGCCGTCGGTGTATGAATGGGTGAATGTGAGGCAATATTGTAAAGCGCTTTGGTGGCCATTGGGTCTGTGAAAGCGCTATATAAATGCAGTCCATTTACCTTAATAATAGTGTGCAGAAAGCCAGCGCTTTTTAAAGCATTTCAACTAGAGACGCACCGATGTGAAAATGTTGGCCGATAACCGATATTTCTTTATATTTGAAAGCCGATAACCGATATATTTGCCGATAAATCTAAATCCAAATTTTTATATAATTTTCAAGAGCCTGATCACAAAAGCAAAAGTCTCACCATTAAAAACTACATCCCAAACACACAATTATGATGTTCTCATTATGATTTTATGTAGTCGATATAACAGCACGTTACTGTATTTTCCTTTTTTGAAGTGATTCCAATCATATTTCAATCAATTTAAAACCATAATGTTGAACAGTCGCATCTGAAGAGTCTCAGCTGAGGGAAATAATACATTATTTATCAGCTTTAATATATCGGACACATTTTCTTATTGGGCCGATAACGATGACATTAAAAATGAGCATATATCGGCCGATACCGATATGGTGGCCGATATATTGTGCATCCCTAATTTCAACCCCAGTGGTTATAAAAGAAACCCTTCGAGGAATTGTCAGTCATTTAAAAGCTAACAGGTCAACGGATTTTATTCTGGCCGCCATAATTGTTAAGCTTTATTTGAGAAAACAGTCATTTAGCAGAATTACTGCAATTTATTCCCAAATCATAAGTTTAATTACATTAATTTAATCCAGTCTAATGATAATATTTATTATCATCATTGGTAATGAGTCAACTTGCATTAAATTGAGTTGGTTTTGTGTGTGTCATACGTTTTGCAACCCGGCCGGTCGTCCCCATATCCCGCTGAATTCACACTGATTGTGTGATGGTGCAATTATTTGTTTGTTTTGGTGATAACTCTCACACTCACTGTGCTGTTGTTTGCTTGTTGCATTTCTTGCTGGACACGGTAAGCTAGGCTGATTTTAGGCTCAAGGTTCAAGGGTTGCGGTTCGCTACTGCTGATTAAACAGAAGATGAGGCTCACTGAAGCTTTTATTCAGGGTTACAGCGAACGGCTTCCATCAAAACAATAACAAAAGCAGACTAAAACTTTACCGAAACAGAGATATAAAAATAAAAACTCATTTCAAATATCATTAAAGCTGTTGTGGAATGTTATTGATACTAAAATAACAGTGTCAGGAGGATGTGTATGATGCGTAATAGTCCACAACTTCCTTACTTGAGTGAAAGTACAGATACTGGTCAACTATTACTCCATTTCAAGTAAAAGTTGTACAGACCGATTTTTGCTTAAGTAAAAGTACAGAAGCACTTGTTTTTAAAAGTACTCAAGTATTGTGATGGATTTTTTAATGAATCATTACTAACATTTGTTTTTCTTGCAGGAACAACATTCATATGCTTTTCAATGTATGTTCCTCTTTGACGAAAACTTGTGACTTTGGTTGTGTAAGTAAAAATAACAAATATGGGAAATGAAACTACACAGATATCTAAACTTGAAACCTTGTGGTTACCTAGTAACAAGAGTGCTTGTCTATGAAGAACCAATCAAATTGTGGGGAAATTATGTAATTTTTCACGTCATTTTGCCACACCCCTTATTCTATAAAAACTGTTGTATTCGTGTTCGCTGGTGGGATTCTCAATGGAATTTGTCTGAGATCCTCCGGCCGTGAGGTATTCTTCTTTTTGGGGAAGATTCTTCGAGAACTGCTCTGGATCTCCTTCGGTCATTATTAAAGCATTTAAAGGACATTTGCTGAAGTCTGTTGGTTTATTAGATAGGGGAGCAAGCTAGTTAGAGTAAGGTGACTCGGCCGACGTAGACGCGCTAGAGTGTAAATACACTAAACGTCGACTGTAGACGCGCTAGAGCAGGGGTGGGGAACGTTGATCCTGGAGGGCCGCTGTCCTGCAGAGTTTAGCTCCAACCCTGAAAAAAACATTCAGCTGCCTGCAACTTGAGTAATCCTGAAGACATTGATTAGCTTCAGGTGTGTTTGATTAGGGTTGGAGCTAAACTCTGCAGGACAATGGCCCTCCAGGATCAACGTTCCCCACCCCTGCGCTAGAGTGTAAATACACTAAACGTCGACTGTAGACGAGCTAGAGTGTAAATACACTAAACGTTGACTGTAGACGCGCCAGAGTGTAAATACACTAAACGTCGACTGTAGACGAGCTAGAGTGTAAATATACTAAACGTCGACTGTAGACGCGCCAGAGTGTAAATACACTAAACGTCGACTGTAGACGCGCCAGAGTGTAAATACACTAAACGTCGACTGTAGACGAGCTAGAGTGTAAATATACTAAACGTCGACTGTAGACGCGCCAGAGTGTAAATACACTAAACGTCGACTGTAGACGCGCCAGAGTGTAAATATACTAAACGTCGACTGTAGACGCGCTAGAGTGTAAATATACTAAATGTGGACTGTAGACAAGCTAGAGTGTAAATATACTAAACGTTGACTGTAGACGCGCTAGAGTGTAAATATACTAAACGTCGACTGTAGACGCGCTAGAGTGTAAATACACTAAACGTCGACTGTAGACGCGCTAGAGTGTAAATATACTAAACGTTGACTGTAGACGCGCTAGAGTGTAAATATACTAAACGTCGACTGTAGACGCGCTAGAGTGTAAATATACTAAACGTCGATTGTAGACGAGCTAGAGTGTAAATACACTAAACGTCGACTGTAGACGCGCTAGAGTGTAAATATACTAAACGTCGACTGTAGACGCGCTAGAGTGTAAATAAACTAAACGTCGACTGTAGACGCGCTAGAGTGTAAATATACTAAACGTCGACTGTAGACGCGCTAGAGTGTAAATATACTAAACGTTGACTGTAGACGCGCTAGAGTGTAAATACACTAAACGTCGACTGTAGACGCGCTAGAGTGTAAATACACTAAACGTCGACTGTAGACGCGCTAGAGTGTAAATAAACTAAACGTCGACTGTAGACGAGCTAGTGTAAATACACTAAAAGTCGACTGTAGACGCGCCAGAGTGTAAATATACTAAACGTCGACTGTAGACGCGCTAGAGTGTAAATATACTAAACGTCGACTGTAGACGCGCTAGAGTGTAAATACACTAAACGTCGACTGTAGACGCGCCAGTGTAAATATACTAAACGTCGACTGTAGACGCGCCAGAGTGTAAATACACTAAACGTCGACTGTAGACGCGCCAGAGTGTAAATATACTAAACGTCGACTGTAGACGCGCTAGAGTGTAAATACACTAAACGTCGACTGTAGACGCGCTAGAGTGTAAATACACTAAACGTCGACTGTAGACGCGCTAGAGTGTAAATATACTAAACGTCGACTGTAGACGCGCTAGAGTGTAAATATACTAAACGTCGACTGTAGACGCGCTAGAGTGTAAATACACTAAACGTCGACTGTAGACGCGCTAGAGTGTAAATATACTAAACGTCGACTGTAGACGCGCTAGAGTGTAAATACACTAAACGTCGACTGTAGACGCGCTAGAGTGTAAATATACTAAACGTCGACTGTAGACGCGCTAGAGTGTAAATACACTAAACGTCGATTGTAGACGAGCTAGAGTGTAAATATACTAAACGTCGATTGTAGACGCGCTAGAGTGTAAATACACTAAACGTCGACTGTAGACGAGCTAGAGTGTAAATATACTAAACGTGGACTGTAGACGCGCTAGAGTGTAAATACACTAAACGTCGACTGTAGACGCGCTAGAGTGTAAATATACTAAACGTCGATTGTAGACGCGCTAGAGTGTAAATACACTAAACGTCGATTGTAGACGCTCTAGAGTGTAAATATACTAAACGTCGACTGTAGACGCGCTAGAGTGTAAATACACTAAACGTCGATTGTAGACGCGCTAGAGTGTAAATATACTAAACGTCGATTGTAGACGCGCTAGAGTGTAAATACACTAAACGTCGATTGTAGACGCTCTAGAGTGTAAATATACTAAACGTCGATTGTAGACGCGCTAGAGTGTAAATACACTAAACGTCGATTGTAGACGCTCTAGAGTGTAAATACACTAAACGTCGACTGTAGACGCGCTAGAGTGTAAATATACTAAACGTCGATTGTAGACGCGCTAGAGTGTAAATACACTAAACGTCGATTGTAGACGCTCTAGAGTGTAAATACACTAAACGTCGACTGTAGACGCGCTAGAGTGTAAATATACTAAACGTCGATTGTAGACGCGCTAGAGTGTAAATACACTAAACGTGGACTGTAGACGCTCTAGAGTGTAAATATACTAAACGTCGACTGTAGACGCGCTAGAGTGTAAATACACTAAACGTCGATTGTAGACGCGCTAGAGTGTAAATACACTAAACGTCGATTGTAGACGAGACCCAGGTACGTAGTTAGGTTTAGGGAAAAATCTACCACAGTATCAGAAGTAAAAAGTACAATTATGTTGTTTTATTGTTGCATTGTTGTATGTAATACTTATAGTACCTTATGCCTCTGAATCTATGCCTGCCCTCATATCAATATCACATGTATTTCTAGAACACAGTTCCAATAGTGGGATTGAATGTGAGATCGAATAAGTTCACTCAATAACCAAATGGCTATTCCCTCAAATAGTGTCCTATTTAAAGTTTTTTGGCTTTTTGTATGAATATGATAGCCTTACTGTTATCTATAAGCCAAAACAATGACAAAATTTGCATTTAGAAGACCAAACCCAATGTTGAAAATGAAAATCAGGTTGATGCCAGAATCCAACGCCAGATTGACGTTAAACTCCAATGTTGGACAGACGTTGTATTGTGGTTGAAAATGAAAATCGTGTCAAACCGAAATCAAACCCCTGCAACCAAAATCCTCCCCTGACTGACGTTACAACTTTCTACTCAAGGACTTAGACAGAAATGTAGTGGAGTAAAAAGTATGATATTTGTCTTTCAAATGTAGTTAAAGTAAAAAGTTTCCAGAAAAAATTATACTCAAGTAAAGTACAGATACTCAAAAAGTGTACTTAAGTACAGTCCTCAAGTAAATGTCCTTTGTTACTGTCCACCTCTGCATGATAGTCAGGTCTGATTCACTAAACAGTGGAATGGCCACAGTTGCTCAATCCAGAACATCTGGACTTTGTCATTGTCAAACTTGGTTTCACGGTTCACTGATGTTGGTTTCCACTGACAACACTTGAGCTAATCCCTCAACAAACCAAAAATCAGTCCCTCTGGTGCTCTTTGGTCATTTCTGACCGAAAAAGTTTACATTTTGATTTAGAATTGTTTTGCTTCATCGGAATGGTACGAAACTTGGTACAAGTTTTGGCACTTGCTATGTGAACACACACACACACACACACACACACACACACACACACACACACACACACACACACACACAAATCATGGACCTGATTCGAAAAGGTTAAATGGTCCTGAAAGAAAGAGTCACACTTGTGTTGTTCGCACATTGGAAATGAATGAGGCGAATTTCCTCTAGTGGAAGTGTTTGGTACTGCAGCCGAACACACTCTCACTAGCCGCGTTTCCATTACCCTTTAAATGGCGCGAATTGAAAATACGCCCAATGGAAACACGTCAATTTCGCAAAAAAACTCCCATTTATCGCAAAAAAGTTTTCCCGCTCGCATGAGGAGGTTTTTCAGGCAATTCGAAAAAGAAATATTTCGCAAAACTGCAATGGAAACAGTTTTTGCGCATTTACAGGTCACCTGACGTAGATGACATGATGTGTTTGGACAGAATACGAGACAGAGTTCTTTATTAAATTCATAAAAGACAAAAGAATTACAGGAATACTGGATTCTAAACCTCAAATAAATGGCACAATCAAGACCTCGAAGCAGAAATGAGTGAGAAACACCTCATACACAGTATAAGGGGCTTTCCTTGCCATTAATGCTTGGATAACACGCCTACGTCTCTTTCCATTAATAATAATAATAACAATGTCTTATAACGTCGCATAACATCGGTTAATGGAAAAACTGTCATTTCGCAATAGTTTTTATCGATATTTTGAAAAAATCGCAAAAGTTTTGCGCACATCTGTAATGGAAACGCTCCTAATGAAAGATCATTTTTTCAGATATCAACCTCAAATTTGGAACACGACTTGTTTAGATTTATGGCTTTGATTTTCTTGCAGTTTTACAGTAAAACATGCTTTTGAAAAAAATATACATTTCATATAAAAATCGAAAATGGTATTTTTGTGCATTTTTCATAACAATAAAACGTAAGATCCTTCACTTTTTAAAACTTTTTCCACTTCAGCAATAATCTGCCAAGTGTCGTCTTTGAAGAGATCAAACTTCAGTCTGTCGCTCTAAAGCACTCAAGATTTACCACAGTTTAGGTTGAGAATTTAATGTTCAGGTCTATGCTCAAAAAGTGAATAAATGGATTATAAATACTGCGTAAATATAATGTAGTACCATAAAATCCCCTAAAAATACTAAATATTAAATAAAAAAACATTATCAAATTAAAATATAGGCTAGTACATTCATTTCATTAAAAAATAAATAAAATAAAGTGTCATTTTTGGCCGACACACGAAAAACACCAGAGTCAACTGAGGTCAGAAACATGACACTTCCTCCAGTTTTAAGTGTTTTACATTTACATTTAGTCATTTAGCAGATGCTTTTGTCCAAAGCGAGTTCTGAGGAAGTGCATCCTATAAAACGATCCCAGAAAAACATGTTACTGTGAACTTGATCTCTGGTGTCGACTGCATTTAAGCCGCTGCATTTGTAAATGATGATGCTTATCAGTGCTGTGGTGATTAGATGATGAAAGAAGCTCTTTGTAATGTTGGGAAACGTTTTCTCTGGGATCGTCTTATAGGCTGCACTTCTTCAGAACTCTCGGAGACGTGTTTTTCTGTGGAAAGAGTAACAGTAAAGTGCAGAGCTAATGAAGTGCAGTTAGCATCTGATCAGAAGTGCAGAAACAAGTGGAGCTATAGCTTATAATATGTACAGAATATATGAATATAGTAAAAGCGTATAGAAGAAGATGTGCAGAATGTTCCCGTTTCAGATGAAGTGTGTGTTTGACACTAATGCAGTTTGGGTTTCAGTCTCGTCACAGAAGTCCTCGAGACCGGATCCGCTGTGGATTGAGTTGATCAAATCTCTTCCCTACACACGGGGTTGCACAACTACTGATTTCTGCTAGTCGATTTCTTATCAAAACAATACTCGAGTTACTCGACTACTCGTGGTTCATGCCGCTGTAAATGAAAAGACATAAAATAGCTAGATCTTATCAATAAACATCTATTAATTCATAGCCTAATGCAACAATTACATAAGTAAACTCTCAAAACATTATAATTCTGATATTTCATTTTAAAATTTTCATGCAACAGTCTAAAGCCAAATAAATTGCCGTTCTTGCCTTTCATTTCAGACGTCTGCTTCTAGGGGCCGTTCACATATCGCGTCTTTTTCGCGCTCAAGGTCGTTATTTCAAATGTAGGCGCGCGGCGCGCGGCGAGCGCACTCATAATGGAAGCAACTGGTGCTCTAGTTTTTCCAGGCGCGCCGATGCCGTGGCGAGATGAAAACATCTCAACTTTTCAGAATGCCTCAAGCGCACCGCAGGTCATGTGACAAAAACCAATCAGCTTCGGCCTTTCCGTAACATCATCGAAAGCTCGGCCGAACAGCTGATCGTAGCTGTACAGGGCGGGTTTTTCCTTCTTATATATATATATATATATATGTGTATATATATATATATATATATATATA
>NC_138742.1:1745568-1750568 GCF_965113295.1 Leuciscus leuciscus
CTTGGTCTTGCTAGGTGGTTACTAGCATGTTCTGGGTAGTTGCTAGGGGGTTTCTAGGATGTTGCTAGTTTGTTATTAGGGTGTTCTGGGTGGTTTCTATGGTGTTGCTAGATAGTTTCTAAGATCTTGTTAGTTGGTTTCTAGGGTGTTGCTTGGTGGTTTCTAGGGTGATCTTGTTAGTAGGTTTCTAGGGTGTTGCTATGTAGTTTCTAAGATCTTGTTAGTAGGTTTCTAGGGTGTTGCTATGTAGTTTCTAAGATCTTGTTAGTAGGTTTCTAGGGTGTTGCTATGTAGTTTCTAAGATCTTGTTAGTTGGTTTCTAGGGTGTTGCTTGGTGGTTTCTGTTGTGTTTTTTCAGTAATTGCACACTCTGCTCTCCGTGATCTTCTCTAGATATATCTTTAGTCCCTTTGGGATCTTTTCTGCATGTTTTATCGTCCAGCAAATTAGTAAATCTGATGACTTGGTGAAACAACAGTGTTCAGTTTTTGCACTGTAACTCATGAACACACTCATTTGAACACCAGTTTATTTGGACACACATCACTGCATTACATTGTGTCTCGGCTGAATGAAGTGATTGTTAGTGAGAATGGTGAAACGAGAATAATTAAAAATGCTAATGAGCCAGGGTTGCCAAGTTGTCATGTGGAATTCGGGCTATTCTTAAATTGTTGAAAGGTTTGACATATTGCATGAACGCTTGTATTGTAATCTTTTACTCGTTTTATGATCTACCAATGTTGAAACTGTGCTAGATGATTTGTATGATTTTGAATGCATTATGATATTTATGATTACTTTTTTAAATAGTGATTTTAAAGTTTCACAGTGACTGTAAAATATGTATTTTAGGTATGGAAGTGCATATTTTGAGTTTTAATGTTTGAGATGGGGTGATTGGGTTAGATTTGTTAACCCTGAATGTGCACCTCAAAGATCTCACGCAAGAACCACTTGTTTGCATTGAAGCTTCAATGTCTGTAAATACACCCTGAGATGTTGCTCTAGATTTGAAGTACAGTAGTTTTGCCATCTGTGTGTGTGTGTGTGTGTGTGTGTGTGTGTGTGTGTGTGTGTGTGTGTGTGTGTGTGTGTGTGTGTGTGTGTGTGCGTGTGCGCTCTCACCAAGGCCAAGGCCTTCCGTCTCACACCAACACATGAAGAATTCCTCAGTTCTGAGTGTGAGAAACTCTGTCAGTGCGAAAGTCAACTACATTTGATCCAGTACGCAGAGTTTTTTGGTCACAGATATTAAAACATCAATTTAAATCTACATAAAAGCACATGGTAAGACAATATTATTTCAGAGTCTAAACAATTCCATACATTTACTGAACATCAACAGTTTGAAAAGGAATAACTCAGATTAAGACGTTTATAATTTTGATTATTCGCTGAGAAGTGTGTTTGTTTTACTGTAATTTTATTGCTATTCATTTTAATATATATTTTGTACACATATTTTACTGCTCTTATGGTTACTATATTCTTGATTATTATCACCTAATCATGTCAGTATAGTGTTTACATGAGCTTAATCGTAGCAGATGTCCAGATGTGTGAAGGGTGTGTCAGCTCCCAGCATGCACTGCAGCACTTACCTTTGCATTTTCTCATGCATTTTCTGTAAAGCTGCTTTGAAACGATGTGTATTGTGAAAAGCGCTACACAAATACATGTGAATTGAATTACGTAACACTTTTTTAAAGAGGAAAACACACTATTACATATTAGTGTGTATATATACACACGTACACACTTGAGGATTCACACTTACGCAAGCATCCTCTCAGTTGTGTAACCTTGCGCTTCAGCGTTTCGTACTAAAAATGCATGTGTGTGTGAATCTACTGGCATGACGTGTGGAAAACAAGAGCACTTTTAAGGTTTTTCCTCTTCTGTCCGTGTCTGTGTCTGTGTCTGTTCCCAGGATTGAGTTGATCTGAAAGAGGTGGTGTGGAAGACAACAGTAAACAGTTAATGTTGTGTAGTTAGTTAGCAGCGAAGGTCATTGTATGATTCAGACACTGCTGTGGTTTAGGGTGAGTTGATGTATGAAATGAGGTAAATCTCACCTCATACACTCACGTGGCCTCACACACACACACACACACACACACACACACACACACACACACACACACACACACACACACACACACACACACACACACACTGGGCTGGATTAGGCCTCAGTGCAGGAAAAGAGCTGTTTGATTGACACGGCACGTGTGTGTTTCTCCTTCATACTGTGAATACATGTTATTTTTCTCCTCCGCTGATGGACACACACTCCGTTAGATCCAAACCCACCGGCACGTGTTTTCCCTGATTTAAATCCCAACTGCACAAGGATAACTAAATGATCCGAGTGTGTATGAGTGTGTATGAGTGTGTATGAGTGTGTATGAGTGTGTATGAGTGTGTATGAGTGTGTATGAGTGTGTATGAGTGTGTATGAGTGTGTATGAGTGTGTATGAGTGTGTATGAGTGTGTATGAGTGTGTATGAGTGTGTATGAGTGTGTATGAGTGTGTATGAGTGTGTATGAGTGTGTATGAGTGTGTATGAGTGTGAGTGTGCGTGAGTGTGCGTGAGTGTGCATGAGTGTGTATGTGTGAGTGCATGAGTGTGCGTGTGAGTGCGTGAGTGTGCGTGAGTGCGCATGAGTGTGTGAGTGCGTAAGTGCGCATGAGTGTGTGAGTGTGTGTGTGTGTGTGTGTGTGTGTGTGTCCATGAGTGTGCGTGTGTGTGAGTGTGTATGTGTGAGTGCATGAGTGTGCGTGAGTGCGCATGAGCATGAGTGTGTATGTGTGAGTGCATGAGTGTGCGTGTGAGTGCGTGAGTGTGCGTGAGTGCGCATGAGTGTGTGAGTGCGTAAGTGCGCATGAGTGTGTGAGTGTGTGTGTGTGTGTGTGTGTGTGTGTGTCCATGAGTGTGCGTGTGTGTGAGTGTGTATGTCTGAGTGCATGAGTGTGCGTGAGTGCGCATGAGTATGAGTGTGTGAGTGCGTGTGTATGTGTGAGTGCATGAGTGTGAGTGTGCGTGAGTTTGCGTGAGTTTGCGTGAGTGAGTGTGCGTGCGAGTGAGTGTGCGTGCGAGTGCATGAGTGTGTGCATGAGTGAGTGTGCGTGAGTGTGCGTGCGTGAGTGTGCGTGCGAGTGTGTGCGAGTGCATGAGTGTTTATATGAGTGTGCATGAGTGTGTGAGTGCGCATGAGTGTGTGAGTGTGCATGAGTGTTAGGGCTGGGATAAACGATTATTTTTTAAACGATTAATCTAGCGATTATTTTTTCGGTGCATCGATTAATCTAACGATTCATTTTTTCAGACCGATTCGATTCGATTATCGATTATCTCCCCATTAATTGACTACTAACAATTTATACATGTTGATTTACATATCTGAATGAAAAAACATGAATTCCTTAACATTGCAATATGTTTATTGCTCTTAAAATGACAAAATAAAAGACTATACAAGTGCAAAGTAATGCATTCTTAGTCAGAGGTAGCATTCAATAAAACCTTAAAGCCTTGAAAACACATAGCTTACTGAAACAAGCTTACTGAACACATAGGGCCTAGCTTACTGAAAAAAAGTTCTTTCAGATGAAAATAACAACAACTTGATGACTAGCATTCAATAAAAAAATAAAAAAGGTCACCCAAAATACTTGTTTAGAGCAACTGAAAGAATACAGTAACCAATGTAAACTTGAGGGCTTTAAGCTAATACAGAGAGTGCTTTTCCAACAAAAAAATAAATAAAAATTAACAGTGGGAGCCAGCAGCCTGTCATGGAGAAAAAAAAAATCTCCGAATGCTCCACGTGAAACTTTGGTGTTCCGCCCTTTTTCTATCGTGTCTAATGATTTTGGTTAATATGCACGAGGGAGAGAGAGAGAGCAAGACAGCGCTCGTGTAGTTTGAAGACTGTGAGTGCGCGAGCGCGCGTGAAACTTTGGTGTTTCGCCCTTTTTCTATCGTGTTTAATGATTTTGATTAATATGCACGAGGGAGAGAGAGAGCAAGCAGCGCTCGTGTTGTTTAAAGACTGTGAGTGCGCGCGCGCGGCCGGGGCTCTCTCTCGTACGCGCCCCAGCAGTCTATTCTACATCACTCACCGATCAAATAAGGATTTGACAGCCGCCAAAAAAAAAGATCAATGCAGAAAACCCCCTGGATTGGTTATATAACGTTGGACAGAATGTTGATCCGGCCATCGCATATATTCAGCGCACATAAGGTAAACGTTTTGCAAACGTTTTTTGGAGAAATAAAAACAGGTCGACGAATCGATGTGCATATTTTGCGTCGACGTATTTTTTGCGTCGACGTCATCGATGACCTCGACGCGTTGTCCCAGCCCTAATGAGTGTGTGTGTGCGTGAGTGTGCGTGAGTGTGCGAGTGTGCATGAGTGTGTATGTGTGAGTGCATGAGTGTGCATGAGTGTGCGTGTGTGTGCATGAGTGTGTATGTGTGAGTGCGTGAGTGTGCGTGAGTGCGTGCGTGCGAGTGTGCATGAGTGTGCGTGAGTGTATGAGTGTGCGTGAGTGTGTGAGTGTGCATGAGTGTGTGAGAGTGTATCTTATTTCTTATAGGGATGCATCATGCACCGATATGAACATTTTGGCCGATAACCGATAATTTGTTATATTTGAAAGCCGATAACCGATATATTGGCCGATAAATCGAAATCCAAATTTTTATATAATTTTTGAGAGCCTGATTACAAAAACAAAAGTCTCTCCATTAAAAGCCACGTCCCAAAACACACAATTATAATGTTCTCATTATAATGTTATGTAGCCGATATGACAGCACATAACTATATTTTCCTTATTAAAGTGATTCCAATCATATTTCAAGCAGTTCAGAATGTTCATCATGTTGAACATCTGAAGAGTCTCAGCTGAAGGAAAGAATACATTATTTATCGGTTTTAATTTATAGGCCAAATTTTCATATCAGGCCGATAACGATAACATTCAA
>NC_138742.1:1758068-1760568 GCF_965113295.1 Leuciscus leuciscus
AAAATTGGTCATTTTAATTATTAATAACTTAAATTATAATTATTTTACAATGTAGAATTATTTTATAATTTAATTTAGATAATTTATTTTATTGTGTAAAATAACTAATTAATAATTTAAAATAATAAATCATTATTATTATTAAATAATAAAATTCTTAATAAATTAAATTATTATTTTACTATTTCTAGAACTATTTTATAATTTCATTTGAATAAATTATTACTATTTTGCTGTATACATTTTGTAATTTAATTAATAAATAAATAATAATTATTATTATATGTGTAAAAAATTTGTGATTTACAGTGTATCATTATTTTAGCATTTAATTTTAATAATAATAATAGTTATTATTTTATGTACAATTATTTTTGTATTTAATTGGAATAAATAATCATTATTTTTAATGACACTGTTAATTTTTTAGTTCAGTTGAACTGATGATTTTTGGGGTGGCAAGTTTTAATATATAATATATTTGAATGCCTGTAACTTAGTTGATCACCAAAGAGAAAATAATAAATTATATATAAATATAACAGTATGATTATGCATCATTCTACACATTTAAACTGTGAATATACAGTAACGTGTAATTTATTCCTGTGATCAAAGCTGAATTTTCAGCATCATTACTCCAGTCTTCAGTGTCACATGATCCTTCAGAACGATCGAGAAACATCTCATGTCATCACACACACACACACACACACACACACACACACACACACGAGCGTCAGCTGTTCGCTCGAGTCATTAACCGTCTGATGTCCATGTTGGGTCATGTGACCGTCGTGAACACACACAGGTTATTCAGGAATGTGTGTGTGTGAGGTTATTCATGTCACGACTCAAGGCTTCTGGAGACTCTGACCTCAGTTATCATCATATTTCTCAGGCAAGTTTAACATATATCATGTAGAAACACGTGGATTATTCCTCTCAGTGAAGCAAACGTGTGTTTACACCAAACTACGATTTTAACCACAATATGAACCTTAAAGGTTCACAGATTTAACCCTCGTAATGCGTTAAAAACTGGGTTACACTTTATTTTACAGTGTCCTTGTTACACATGTTACATGTACTTACCATAGTAATAACAGTAAATTATACATAATTACATGAACTAACCCTCAACCAAACCCCAACCCTACCCTACCCCTATAGTAAGTACATGCTTTTTAATAATATTACTCAGTACTTAAATATATAATTACACTGTAACAATGTGTAACCCTTTATTATGACCGCCGCTAGCGTAGCTAGCCGGTCATATAGGGATTGTCAAAGTTTTTTTTTTTTTTTTTTTGTCACCTTACTGAATTTTTCGTCAACGATACCAGGGACACCGAAGCACCGGGGAACATGAAATTTGGTGGGCATGTAGCCCCACTAGACTTCTACGGAAAAATTTCGTTTGGTCCCCGGGGGCCACTCCCCCCCCGCGCTGGGCCCCCCCAAACCCCAAAAAATGCCGTTTTTCCTAAATAACTACCTGAACCGTGGCACCGAGGATGAAGACATTTTTATGGCACATCAACCTAGCCCATAATCACTCATTTGTGATTTGCGCCCCTCCCATAAAAAATGAAAATGCAATATTATTCTGCTTTAATCGCCCCTATCTTCAGTGGAGATGTTCAGAACTGCACCATATTTCATGTGTATGATTAACTTGACAACCTCTGGGGGTATCCTCTGCTAAGTTTTGTAGAATTTCATCCATGGGGGGGTATAAAATAAATTAATTTATGTGCACATTTAGTGACTGTACACTCATCGGCCTGTAGATGGTGCTGTTGAGCGAAGGGTTGCTGGTTTAGGATGATACTGTCACACACACACATGCAGGAATACAAACAAACGCAAGCATGCACACACACTGACATCCACACGCACAGACACACACCCATACACACACATACAAATCCACATGCACAGACACACACACACACAAACACACACGCGCACACATGTACGCACACATACATACACGCACAGACACACACACACACACACACACACACACACACACACACACACACACACACACACACACACACAGACACACACATACACAAATACACACACATACACACACACACACACACACACACACACAGACAGACATGCACATACTATTACTTTTTTTAGGTATATACATAAACACGCAATACAGCCAAATTACTCCACGTCATTTATTTTTGTGGAAAGCCAGTGCAGGCCTGAGCGGCGGTCATATTTTGTACCGCGATGCGGTACATCTAGTTTGAAGGTGTCATTGTTACAGTGTATTTATATATTTAAGTACTGAGTAATATTATTAAATAACATGTACTTACTATAGGGTTAGGGTTTGGTTGAGGGTTAGTTTATGTAATTATGCATAATTTACTGTTATTACTATGGTAACTAACTACATGTAACATGTGTAACAAGGACACTGTAAAATAAAGTGTTACTGTAACCTGTCGCATTCCCGGGGATCAAACGT
>NC_138742.1:1765568-1805568 GCF_965113295.1 Leuciscus leuciscus
CTAGTGAGTTCATTCCTTTAGTTTGTTTGATTGATTTTCCAGAATGTTTTTTTGCTGCTCCACATTTAAAAAATGTTTCTGTAAACCAACATTTCAAACAAACTATATAACTGTATTATTATTATTATTAATAATAATAATACTAAACTAAATCATTAATATATGGATATATTACAGTTGTAATATTATTACTGTCCAGTGAAATGCAAATGTAATGTATATGTACTCACACACTCACACACACACACTCTCACTCACTCATACTCACACACACTCTCACTCACTCACACATACACTCTCACTCACACTCACACTCACACACACTAACCCTGTTGTTTTATTTTACATTTACATCTATGCATTTGGCAGACGCTTTTATCCAAAGCGACTTACATTGCGTTATGGTATGTGCAATCCCCTGGGATCGAACCCACAACCTTGCGTTGTTAACGCAATGCTCTTACCACTGAGCTACAGGAAAGCTTTGTTTTCGATCATTTATTTTGATCATACTGTTACTCTCATTCTAAAATGAGTCATATACTGTGTTATGCTGATCAGAGCCTTTGAGAATCAGTTCAACTGAATCGTTTAAAGGAACCGATTCCAAAGAACGATTCAACTAATGCACACAGTCCCTGAATCACAAGATCAGAAACATCTGGAGGAAACACTGACCATATAAGGCTCGTATCCGGCAGGTCGACGCTAAAATTAGACTAACTAGGGATGAAGTGTAAGACTCAATATAAACAGAAGTCGAGATTCGCTATCATCTACGAGCTCTGCCAGCTGTTTTAGAGTCAGTGCATCCAAGAAATCAAGTGGAAAGAGTGTGTTTTTGGGAAACCCTCTTTTTAGTATTTATAGGAAACTCCATGGCAACTTTTCCTTTCTCATCTCTCTGTCTCTCTCTCTCTCTCTCACACACACACACACACACATATTCCACATTTTCTTTGGTCTGTTGTTCATTTTTCTTCGTACAAGCTTTTCATATTTCGGTGGAGGCTCCCCTCCGGGACGGGAGCCAGAACATTCTTCGGAAAACATTTGTTCCCGGGCCGATTCCTCTCCACACACACACAATGAGTGTTGTGTTCCTGAAACCCGAGACACAGACGAGATGAGATGTCATGTTTCGTCTGTCTCAGACGGTTCGTTTGTCTCTGGTCCGTTTAGTGTCGATTATGAACATTTCTCAGATTTGTGACTGGAGAAACTAAGCATCATTAGCCGCGTTTACATTACAGATTTGCGTAGAGCTTAAAAAATTACATTTACTTTACTTTCATTTATATATCCATGATAAAAGTGCATCTATCCATCATAAGTGCATCTATCCATCATAAAAGTGCATCTATCCATCATAAGTGCATCTATCCATCATAAGTGCATCTATCCATCATAAAAGTGCATCTATCCATCATAAGTGCATCTATCCATCATAAAAGTGCATCTATCCATGATAAAAGTGCATCTATCCATCATAAAAGTGCATCTATCCATCATAAAAGTGCATCTATCCATCATAAAAGTGCATCTATCCATCATAAGTGCATCTATCCATCATAAAAGTGCATCTATCCATCATAAAAGTGCATCTATCCATCATAAGCAGTGGTGTAGTGGTAAAAAAAGAGGTGGGTAAACTATAAATTCTGGTGGACCACGACGTGATCACCCGGTAAGGTGGGCCAGTGCCTACCGGTGTATGTGTATCCTGATGACATCGCTATAGGCTATCATTTGATGGTACTACCAAGGTGTTGTAGTATAACCACCAGGACGTCGGTGATGTGTAAACTGAATTTGGCAACAATACAGTGAATTACAGTGCAGTTATTTAATATTTTTCAAAAAAAAATTATACATTTACAATTGTATATACAATGTAAAATATTTTTTTCCCAAAATAAGTGTTGTAGTATAACCATCAGGGCATCAGTGATGTGTAAACTGAATTTGGCAACAATACAGTGAATTTCAGTGAAGTTATTGAATATTTTTCATAATAAAAATCATCAACATGATACATTTACAATTGTATATAAAATTAAAAATATATTTTTTTCCAAAATAAGTGTTGTAGTATAACCATCAGGACAGCGGTGATGTGCGAACTGAATTTGGCAACAATACAGTGAATTACAGTGCAGTTATTAAATATTTTTCATAAATAATAATCATAAAAATGATGCAAAAAGATATTTATACAAAATAAGTGTTGTAGTATAACCATCAGGGCATCAGTGATGTGTGAACTTATTTTGATGACACTATAGTGTGTGACAGTGAAGTTATTGACTGTTTTCGGGTTTTGCACTTTGCAGACGGTCCCTTCGGATCTGTCTCTCTGCCGCCTGCGCATAGAGATCAATGTATTTTGTCCACTGTGAGGGAAAGCTCGTTTTGAGAAAAAAATAGGTTGTAGCTGCTTGTCTACATTACTACGATTAAAAAGAGGTGTTATTTGTGTAGTAACAACGTTTAGCTCACGAGTTATTGACCCGGGAAGTTCGAATCTGTGAATTTATTGCCAACTTTACTCAACTCGGCGCGCTGCGCTCTCTGCTCCGCGTTTGCGAGCTGCGCGTTCTGCTCTGTAGTTAACGGCCCAAATGCTCGAATCATGTGCCGCTCGGCGATCACGCACTGGAAAAGCAAAGTCCGCTCAAATAACGAGAAATTTAGAGGTGGATAAACGCACTTTGGAGGTGGGCAAACGCTATTTCCAAATTTTGGGACGTGCGTAAACGGCGTTTACGTGCGTTTAGCCTCCACTACATCCCTGGTCATAAGTGCATCTATCCATCATAAGTGCATCTGTCCATCATAAAAGTGCATCTATCCATGATAAAAGTGCATCTATCCATCATAAAAGTGCATCTATTCATCATAAAAGTGCATCTGTCATTATAAGAGTGCATCTATCCATCATAAAAGTGAGTAAATCATGGGCTAAGTTTCATTTTTGGGAGAACTATCCCTTTAATGGCTTTAGTGAGGGAAAGAATTACAATCTCATGATGCATTGTGAACAACATAATCAAATTTAAAATGGAGAAATATAAAACGGCCATTTACAAATGTTGATTATTCATATAAAACAATATATTTTAAGTTTATCGCAAAATATGCATATATATATATGCATATTTGAGTATTTTGAGATTTGAGTATTTTGTGAGTGTAAAATTTAAATTTAAAATTCGGAGTGATTCATGGGAGAGTGGGCGGAGCTAACGAGAGATTTTGGCTTGTTTCTACTCTGATTGGTGGGGTTTTCTGCACAGCATCATGGGTAATGTAGTTTTTCACCACTAATTCTGCTGTTAAACACGGTTGATTAAAAACTAAGTTGAAGTAATGTGAGCTGACGGATTCAACATTAGCAAATACCCTCGATTAACGACCTCGTAGCTCACAGTTTAGAAGTTATCCTCAAAAATCAATTTCCCTACGGAGAAATTTCGTAAATTAGGATGTTTTTTGATGTAAAAATATTGATAACATTATAAGAGGAACTCTGAGAACATAAAACATGACTCCTTCAATCCATAAAGTGATGGGAACCCCTAAAATGTTGAATATTTGAACCCTTTAAGCTTCAGTATTGAAGAGTGCAGGGATGGAGCAAGGGGGGAAAGTTTTTCCTGTTTTCATGACCTTTGACCCTGAATCCCAGCCTCAGAACGTTCCGTCAATCAGTCCATGGATCTCTGCGTTTGTTTATCAGAACTGTGTGTGTGTGTGTGTGTGTGTGTGTGTGTGTGTGTGTGTGTGTGTGTGTGTGTGTGTGTGTGTGTGTGTGTGTGTGTTTGTTTTTATCACATGGTGGGGTCCTCACCATGTTAGCACACTCACAAAGTGGGGACCAAAAACATGGTGGGGACCAGTTCCCCGGTCCCCACAATGTTTTGCTTGTAATAGTCTCAGGGGGCGTTGCTGATATGCCTAGTGCAGTTTTTTTCTAAATCCCCACCATGAGCATATACCTGATCTCCGTGTGTAAGTGTGTATCGCAGCGCTGCTCTTTAGCGCTCCTGTAGTATGTTCGCGGAACTGCACCCGTAAGCACACTTGTGACGTAAGACGCACATTTCACCAACTGCTCATGCGCAAAACAATCGCTTAATCAAACGACGACGAGATCACGGTTATTGGTTTCAATCAACAGTATTAATCCATTTTACAGGTAATTAGACAATTTTTTTATGTTATATTCGATAATTAAATAAAAACACATCACAAGTTCGAATAATTTAGAAAGATTGTTGAATTACATGACCTAATGGAGTTTTCTAATGAGGTGTAATTGATGTTATTCGTTGACTGTGGCGAATATACTATTGATAAACTTTAGAATATACATGTCGAATTGCATGTCCATAAATAATTTAAATTATTTAACGTTACTTGTTGACTGCGCGTGGTGTAGTGTGTGGTAATTTGCCAAACGGCGGGAGATTTAAGCGAGCGGAGCGGAGCGGCCTTCGTGAATCCCCGGGGTGACGCTGAGACGAGCCTGGCTTCTTCATCAACATGAGACGGAGGAGAATTAGACCAGCAAAAGATGCCGAGGACCATGTCATCAATGCCACTGATAAGACCGACGCACTGGAGGCTAGATACATAAATGATCATAAAGGTAGGTTTGTACAGAGTTTATAAATGTGAGTTGACTGTAAAGATTTGGTTTTATTATCGTACTACGGAGCTCAGCCCATGACGCGGGAAAAATGTATATAATGGCGGCCATGAATTAGAACCTATTTTTTTACAGTCTATGATTAGAACACATTCCCAATTAATGTTGATTAAACTAACACCAAGCAACAGATTAGTAAATCGTGGTTATGAATAAACGAGTTGTCGAATGAATTCTCTTATATTATCATTCTGTATAGCCCGCATTAATGAGTACGGCTCCTTATTGTAACTATCTTAACTATGGTAAGTTATGTGTGGTAAATTCACAATTAACGTTACTTACCACAGATTCTTAACTATGATATTTTATGTCAAATGACCCAATACTTTTGTAACTATGGTTATCTTCAAAAGTATGGGCTCTGGGGTCATTTAAAACCTATAAATATGAGGGATATTTTAAAATTGTGATTTATTTTTTGTTTAAAAAAATCTGATTACTTATAATTATTTACTCATTTACAAATTATTAATTTTTTAAAAACATTTTAGCAGTTTTGCATTAAATTGTCTGCAGTAGTTCTCTATAAATGTATTTGAAAAAGCCATTAGTCTTGAAGGTGTTCTTAGAGATTTATTGTCAAAAGGTGTTGAAACCCTGGTTAAACTATTACATAAGTTATTTATAATGGGCTAACCATCAGTGTATTATTAAATGTCTAGAAGGGATTGTATTAACACATTTTATTTGTTTACCCTTTTTTTCAGGTCGTGGAGTGTTTGCATTGGCTCCTTTTAATAAAGGAGATTTTGTTCTTGAATATAGGGGGGAAATTATTGCTTTAATCGAATCTGAACGCAGAAGAGAGGTCAATCAAAATACTGTGTTTATGTTTGACTTCATCTGGCAAAACAAGAAGTGGTGGTAGGTTTTAAAAATAGTTAAATAATTTTTAAATTTACATAAAAAAAAAAATTCTTTGTGATTATGTCCTAATTTGTTTGTTGTTATGGGCTGGGTTTCCCAATAACGTTGTCTCTTAGCGCACTATGAAGACTCTTAAGGTATACAGTGTTTCCCCTAGGTTTACAGCTTTGGGGGTGGGGAAAATTGACACAGACAAAAACACTTAAGAGTCATGGTGTTCATTTGTTTCTTTTAATGGCAGCAGTGAATAGCCTATATTAACTGAACAATTATTTGAACTGTACATTAAACTAAACATTGGGACATTTATATTTATTAGAGTAGGGCTGGGCGATAAAACGATAACGATATGTATCGCGATAGACACGTAATCAATATCAATAAAAAATGCGTTCGATAAAACGTTCGATAATTATTTATTTATTTTTTTCGTTGGAAGAAACCAGCAAAGCAAGTTTGATTGCATGAACAAAGGCACTCACTCTCTAGTAACTAGATAAAACAGAAAAAGTCAGCTCGCCTGACTTAAAGTCTGACCGTAGTCAGACCAATGTCGTCTGCAGATTATGCAAGACCGTCGTCAGTTTTTCTGTTATTCGCGTGCTTATGCGCTGTTCTAGCTAGTTTCTCAGCGCATACATGTGAAGCTCACATGCACTAAAAGCCTGTCTACCAGCGCCTGAATACTAAGTTATCTTTCGAGTCTTATTTTGCTAATACTGTTATACACACAAGGTTTACATAAACTAGTCGGATATGTCTAAAGTGAAAGCAAACTTGAGAAAATTGAGAGAAAATCTGCTTGTCAAATGCGTGTATAATAGACGCGTCGCGCGCAGCTCTTAAAGAGACAGTAGTAATAGTAAACACGCTGCCGCTTGTCCTTAAAGGGATAGTTCACCCAAAAATAAAAATTGTCTCATTATTTACGCACTCTAATGTTGTTCCAAACCTGTATTAATTGCCTTCTAATATTTTCTAATATTAATATTTTGAAGAATGTGGGTATCCAAACAGTAGCTGGTCCCCATTGACTTCCATAGGAGGAAAAATATACTATGGAAGTCACTGGGGTACATCAACTGTTTGGTTACCCACATTCTTCCAAATAACTTTTATTTTCAACAGAAGAAAGAAACTTATTCGAGTTTAAAACAACGTGAGAGAGTAAATTATGAAAATTAGAATTTTTAGGAGAACTATCCCTTTAATGTTAATAAAACAACAAAATGTAAAGAGAAAATCACTCACTGCTCTTGACTAATAACTTTATTAATAGCTTTAATAAGTATCAATGTATAATTTATAGAAAATAGAAAGAAATAGATTTATATAATTTATAGAAAGAAATCGTAATATTATATTTTTGCCATATCGCCCACCCCTTTATAAAGCATTTCTTACGTATTCTTTAATTTTGCACCTTAATGTTAAGAGATAATTGTTAAGTGTTCATTGTGATTTTAGACTTTTGAGTTTTCCATGGTCGTGTTGACATTTCTGCCTTTTTAACTGATGGGATTATAATCAGAGGTAGGTTAAGTTTAAAATAAAAAATCTTTAAATGTAATATATTTGTCTCCTGGACTGGTCCTTATTTTAAATATGTTATAAAAAAATTCAATAATTATCGATATCGACCGATATGAAACACTTATATCGTGATACAGTTTTCAGCCATATCGCCCAGCCCTATATTAGAGATGCACCGATTATATTTTTCTTGGCCGATTCCGATTTTTCATTGAGTTTGACCTGCCGATACCGATTTTAACCGATTCCGATTTCATTTTTTCTAACCACTTTACAGCACACACAAATATTTATTTTCTATCTTTTCTTTAATAGAACATTTTGCATAGAACATAAAACATTTTTTGAACAGATAATCGCTATAAAATGGAACTATATAAATTACTCCTGGTGTGGGAAATTTAAGTTAACTAAAATTAAACTAAAAGAAAGCTTATACTGTATATTCTGACTAGTTTACAATTTTTATTTTTTATAAAACACCATATAGTACTTTTACCCAAACTGAATACTAAAAACAAGTTTAAATGGGTAAATTTTCTATAAATGTTATTTTCTGACATAACCTATTCCAGTTCTTGTTAAAACACACTAGACATGCAAATTCTGTGCATTTTGGGCACTTTTTGTGTGAAATAATACTTATTTTGGCCATCAAAAGTGTGCTTTCACTTTAATTGAGCGTGAGCAGCAGCAAAAATAGACTCGGCGCCGAAACCCTTCACTGCTGCTCACGCGACGCTCCTGCTCGCGGTGTGAATGCACTCATTGATTAACATGCACGCCGAAAAAGCTACTCCGGCTGCTACTCGCAGTAGAGCGAGTGTTGCCATCTTCAGTTCCCTGTGAGCGTTTAAAAAACGCAAATATTTTTGTCTGGTTTTCATCTGGTTGATGCGACATATTTCCCACTGCGCACGCTCTGTCCGCTAGTGCTCATCTGTATGTGTCGCAAGTGTTTGTGTGTGAGTGTGTGCGCGTGCGCACTCATTGGGATAATTGTAAACGCGCAAACACAGCCATCGTGGAAATAAGATAAATAACATATTACTTAAGGGCTATTTAGTTTGTTTAATAAATTAACAAATTGCAATCTGGCGCTATAAAGAAAATCAAATCAAATTTACTTGACCTCCAAGGGGGGCGGGGCAAGCCGTTAGTAGGGTGGGGCGCCCCCCTTATATAATGGTAGGGGAAACACTGGTATAACTTAACTGAAGGTATACCATTTCTAGGCGTGTTCCCCGAACCATACCTTAAAGCAGTGGTTCTCAAACCTGTCCTGGAGGACCACTAACACTGCAGGTTTTCGTTGTCTCCCTAATCAAACACACCTGATTCAACTCATCAGCTCATTATCACATGGGTTAATGAGCTGATGAGTTGAATCAGGTGTGTTTGATTAGGGAGACAACGAAAACCTGCAGTGTTGGTGGTCCTCCAGGACAGGTTTGAGAACCACTGCCTTAAAGGGATAGTTTGGCCAAAAAAGATATTTAACCCATGATTGACTCACCCTCAAGCAGTTCGAGATGCACATGTCAATCTTTTTTGATTGATGGCGTTATGACGTAGCGTAGGAAGCGCCGTGACGTAGAACGAACGTAGAGTTTTGTTTTGCTCTGCTGTCTGGCTGCGCTGTCACGTTCGTTCTGCGTCATGACGCTTCCTACGCTACGTCATACGCCAGCATCCATCTCCGTGAACGCTCGTCGACCGCTACCGGAAGCCAGTTATTTTCGTTTATAAAGTTTTAAATATGTATATTTTTATGACAAAACCGCACGGATTACCCTCAGAAGGCCTTCGTTTATCCCCCTGGAGCCGGATGGATTACTTTTCTAAAGCATGCATGCACATTTTGGGACTTGAAGGAGTGGACCCCATAGCTTCACATTATAACCACTGAAAGATCTAAGACATTTTCTAAAATAACTGAAAATGTGTTCGTCTGAAAAAAGATTGACACGTGCATCTTTGGCCGAACTATCCCTTTAAGAAGTTGCTTAAGATATTCCTTCTTACGTGTGACGTTACCCGGTGCTGTCCGTGGCGATGCTGCTGAATTGGTTGATATCGATGGCTCGAAAATCAGTTATTCTCTCATGTTTATGTGAGAAAGCGGTGTTCTTTATAAAAGAAGCACTTCAGAAATAGTTGAAATTGCATTTATTAGGACTCATGGGATATTATAAAAAATAATCCAAACTATAATAGCCTATAATAACCTAGCCTACATATTTTAAATTGTATCATATATTGCTGCCATAATAACCATTTAAATTTGTATGTGCTTTCTTCTTTCACATTTTTGTTCGCTGAGGTGGAGCTGCGATGAAATATTGTTTTTTACTTTCCAGCATTTCAGTAATAAGTGTACATTTTACGTACGGTGCTCGGTAGTGATCAAAAAGGATTTAAACAGTGAATTTTTAATCTCTTCTTGTAAACTCAAGAGATGTGGATTCAGACGGCAATTAAATTCCCACACGACCAGTTTGTCAAAAAACAGTAAGTACAAATTTGGCCAGGGATTTTTACGCGGGTTGGGTGAGAAAAAACATTGATGATATGGATTCGGACGGCACTAAAATCACAGACTCACCCCTGTAAATGTTTAAAATACCGGACGAGCCCATGAGAAACAATATTAGCGTCCGAATAGGACTTAACTGACAGTAGCCTATGCTTTCACTGGCCTTTAAAAGTGTCTTTAATTAAATTAATAATATTGTATAATAATATAATTAAAAATCTAACAACAATCAGTGTAATGACAATGTTATTCTTTGCATGAAAACACTTGAATTAGCCTAATTGAACACTGTCTGGGTGTATTAAAACTTCAGAATTATATTCATATAGACCTGCAACAGTGATGAGGTGAAGCTAAGAGTGGTCCAGACCAACCTTCCGAATGCATGACTTACAGAAGGTATACTTAACTAAGTACGTTTCGGGAAATACATATTAACGATAAGGTACAGCTTAAAGGGGCTATATGCAACTTTTTCCCCAAAATAAACGTAACAATAGCCTTTTTATTTTACCATTTATGACTCAAACATCTCCTGATGAGCATACTGACACCTTGTCCGCTCACAGTGGGAGCACCTATACTGCCGTGCAAAGGCAAAAGACCGTAACCTCGTTTTTGGTCGAAAATGAGTTATTTATATTTTTGGCACATTCAAGACCTTCTTTATCATGTGAATAAGTATCTAGAATCAATTCGGGGGTTTTTTCGAGAAAATAATGATTTGTCTTAACAGTAACTTCCAAAAGCCCACGAGAAACCAAGGCAGAACACCGTAACATCAGTTACCGCTCTTTGGCTTTGTTTTGGAACGTTAAAATTGAGTTACGGTGCTCTGCCTTTGTTTAGCCGCGCGTCAATATGAAGTTACTGTGCCGGTGTTCAATCAAATAATGCTACCTACCAGATTGTACGGTTATCTGCCTTTGTTTTAATGTCCATTAAAATTTAAATTACGGTGTAGCCTGTGTACTTTGTACAGCTGCCATCAGTCCCTCTAACTTCTGATGTCCTCAGAGCGGTCAGAACATTTAGTATGCTCTGAACCCGCTCCATCGACAAACGTGCGATATCGATCGCGAAGGATTATGCAGAGTTGACAGAAAAACGTTACACATTGCCGTATCAGATGAATACAACCAAGAATTAAAGCTTGGCAAACTAGCTGGCAAAGTGCCAAAAACTTCGCCTTCAGCCCCGCCCTAAACGCGGTCGAGTCAACACTGGACTAATATATCTATGGAGGTATTTTGTCATGTCAAATGTATTAATAATGCCATCAGAATGCAACCAAAGCCCAGGATAGCAATAAGTAGATGGCTATAAATAATTGTAAATCATACAAAATAAATGCCATGATCACTAGATTTTATACAGGTGTGTACATAATGATTTCGTTAATGGTGATCATCAGCAACTAAATATTGATAATGTGGAAGTTACTACTGCCTTTTGCCTTGGCATGACTTCTCACTTTTTGCTGACAATACAAAGGCAGAGTACAGAAACTTTAAAATGTATATATCATTTTTTTATGTATATAATTTCCATTACTAAAACATCTATTTGCCAGATTTCCAGTGTCCTACCTATAATTA
The DNA here is from genome assembly GCF_965113295.1 of Leuciscus leuciscus. Taxonomy (NCBI): domain Eukaryota; kingdom Metazoa; phylum Chordata; class Actinopteri; order Cypriniformes; family Leuciscidae; genus Leuciscus; species Leuciscus leuciscus. The sequence goes on from NC_138742.1 coordinate 1,776,817, forward strand.
ATTTGGCGGGACAACTAAAAATCTTTAAAGTAATTTTTCTCAGTTCCACACTCTAGCGACTTAAGGTCTTTTGCCTTTGTAGGGCAGTATAAGCCTGTATCCTATTTTTCCTATTTTCTGTCGGGTCGGATTTTTCGCGCGCTGTCTGCGGATGTGACGTCAAGCGCATTCATGTTAAACGTTTCAGATCACTCTGCCACCACCGCTAGTCAGCAAACAAACTTAGTTTCTCAAACAATATATGTATTTGACTGTTCTTACCTCTGTAAACATAATGTTGACTTCTTTGCAGTGGATGACTTGTGAAGTGTGCACGTACGAGAGCGAGCAGAAAGGAAGAGCAGTTCTGTTTTTTGGCCACAGGTGTCAGTCGCGAGTTTAAATTTCAGAAAATCGCATATAGCCTCTTTAAGGTGTAACTTAAGAATGACATAGCGTTAAGAAGGTTTCGGGAAACCCAGCCACGGTTTGTTAGGCTAAACCTTAATATAAATTCAATGTGTTTTTTTGTTTGTTTTTTTCTCCTCCCAAGCATTGATGCAACTCATGAGAACACCACTCTTGGCCGGCTTGTGAATGATGACTGCAGGAACCCAAATTGCATAATGAAAAAGGTTATTGTCGAGGGAAAGCCACATTTGTGCCTTTTTGCAGCAAAAGACATCATTCCTGGAGAAGAAATCTCATATGACTATGGAGGAAGTGACTGGCCTTGGAGAAAGGTTTGGCAAAATTTGTCTACTTTTCTCATTTTTACAGTTATGGGTGTGTATGTCTGTCTATCCATCTATCTCTCTATCAGTAGGGCTGTGCTAAAATATCGATAGAGCTAACTATCGCAGTGCTTTTTTTTTCACAATAGATTATCGATATTCCAACCTTTTTACAATACAGATTGTTTGAAAAGCTGCTTTACAGTGACAACAGGAAAATAATGCAACCAAGTTTGTTTCGGCTGTACAGCAGCTCTAGAAGAAAATAGCGTCATAGTCCATCCTAAGTTAGTTCACTACTTAGTTCATAATTTATTAATTTAGGTTGGAAAAAGCATTAGTAATTAATTTAGTTGATTTATATATACAGCCGCTGCTGCTCTTGAGAAAACAGTGATGTCATCGCCTAGCTCAGTTCAGTTCTCATATAATGCTGTCAGTGCAGGAGATCAATAATATTGTTGAATATTAACTCATTTTTTTAACTCTTTTATTATAGGCTACATGCACGGATGATGAAGACATGATGACAATAAAGAACTGCTCTGGGGATTCTGTTACAACTGCTGGCATTTCACGACGTACAGTTGAGGTACATATATTTAATATCTATGTCTATCCATCTCTCTCTCTATCAGTCTGACTGTCTATCCATCTCTCTATCAGTCTGACTGTCTATCCATCTCTCTATCAGTCTGACTATCCATCTCTCTCTGTCAGTCAGTCTATCCATCTCTCTATCAGTCTGACTGTCTATCCATCTCTCTCTATCAGTCTGACTATCCATCTCTCTATCAGTCTGACTGTCTATCCATCTCTCTCTATCAGTCAGTCTATCCATCTCTCTATCAGTCTGACTGTCTATCCATCTCTCTCTATCAGTCTGACTATCCATCTCTCTCCATCAGTCTGACTATCCATCTCTCTCTATCAGTCAGTCTGACTATCCATCTCTCTCTATCAGTCTGACTATCCATCTCTCTCTATCAGTCTGACTGTCTATCCATCTCTCTCTCTATCAGTCTGACTATCCATCTCTCTCTATCAGTCTGACTGTCTATCCATCTCTCTCTATCAGTCTGTCTGTCTATCCATCTCTCTCTATCAGTCAGTCTATCCATCTCTCTCTATCAGTCAGTCTATCCATCTCTCTCTATCAGTCAGTCTATCCATCTCTCTATCAGTCTGACTGTCTATCCATCTCTCTATCAGTCTGACTATCCATCTCTCTCCATCAGTCTGACTATCCATCTCTCTCTATCAGTCAGTCTGTCTATCCATCTCTCTCTATCAGTCTGACTATCCATCTCTCTCTATCAGTCTGTCTGACTATCCATCTCTCTCTATCAGTCTGACTGTCTATCCATCTCTCTCTATCAGTCTGTCTGTCTATCCATCTCTCTCTATCAGTCTGACTATCCATCTCTCTCTATCAGTCTGTCTGACTATCCATCTCTCTCTATCAGTCTGACTGTCTATCCATCTCTCTCTATCAGTCTGACTGTCTATCCATCTCTCTCTATCAGTCTGACTGTCTATCCATCTCTCTCTATCAGTCTGTCTGTCTATCCATCTCTCTCTATCAGTCAGTCTATCCATCTCTCTCTATCAGTCAGTCTATCCATCTCTCTCTATCAGTCAGTCTATCCATCTCTCTCTATCAGTCAGTCTATCCATCTCTCTCTATCAGTCAGTCTATCCATCTCTCTATCAGTCTGACTGTCTATCCATCTCTCTATCAGTCTGACTATCCATCTCTCTCCATCAGTCTGTCTGTCTATCCATCTCTCTCTATCAGTCAGTCTATCCATCTCTCTCTATCAGTCAGTCTATCCATCTCTCTCTATCAGTCAGTCTATCCATCTCTCTCTATCAGTCAGTCTATCCATCTCTCTATCAGTCTGACTGTCTATCCATCTCTCTCTATCAGTCTGTCTGTCTATCCATCTCTCTCTATCAGTCAGTCTATCCATCTCTCTCTATCAGTCAGTCTATCCATCTCTCTCTATCAGTCAGTCTATCCATCTCTCTCTATCAGTCAGTCTATCCATCTCTCTATCAGTCTGACTGTCTATCCATCTCTCTATCAGACTGTCTATCCATCTCTCTATCAGTCTGTCTATCCATCTCTCTATCAGTCTGTCTGTCTATCCATCTCTCTCTCTATCAGTCTGACTATCCATCTCTCTCTATCAGTCTGACTGTCTATCCATCTCTCTCTATCAGTCTGTCTGTCTATCCATCTCTCTCTATCAGTCAGTCTATCCATCTCTCTCTATCAGTCAGTCTATCCATCTCTCTCTATCAGTCAGTCTATCCATCTCTCTCTATCAGTCAGTCTATCCATCTCTCTCTATCAGTCAGTCTATCCATCTCTCTATCAGTCTGACTGTCTATCCATCTCTCTATCAGTCTGACTGTCTATCCATCTCTCTATCAGTCTGACTATCCATCTCTCTCCATCAGTCTGACTATCCATCTCTCTCTATCAGTCAGTCTGTCTATCCATCTCTCTCTATCAGTCTGACTATCCATCTCTCTCTATCAGTCTGTCTGTCTATCCATCTCTCTCTATCAGTCTGACTATCCATCTCTCTCTATCAGTCTGACTGTCTATCCATCTCTCTCTATCAGTCAGTCTATCCATCTCTCTATCAGTCTGACTGTCTGTCTGTCTATCCATCTCTCTCTATCAGTCTGACTGTCTATCCATCTCTCTCTATCAGTCTGTCTGTCTATCCATCTCTCTCTATCAGTCAGTCTATCCATCTCTCTCTATCAGTCTATCTGTCTATCCATCTCTCTATCAGTCTGACTGTCTATCCATCTCTCTATCAGTCTGACTGTTTATCCATCTCTCTATCTGTCTGTCTATCCATCTCTCTCTATCAGTCTGACTGTCTATCCATCTCTCTATCTGTCTGTCAGTCTATCCATCTCTCTCTCTATCAGTCTGACTGTCTATCCATCTCTCTCTATCAGTCTGTCTGTCTATCCATCTCTCTCTATCAGTCAGTCTATCCATCTCTCTCTATCAGTCAGTCTATCCATCTCTCTCTATCAGTCAGTCTATCCATCTCTCTATCAGTCTATCTGTCTATCCATCTCTCTATCAGTCTGACTGTCTATCCATCTCTCTATCTGTCTGTCTGTCTATCCATCTCTCTCTCTATCAGTCTGACTGTCTATCCATCTCTCTATCAGTCTGTCTGTCTATCAGTCTATCTGTCTATCCATCTCTCTATCTGTCTGTCTGTCTATCCATCTCTCTATCAGTCTGACTGTCTATCCATCTCTCTATCAGTCTGACTGTCTATCCATCTCTCTATCAGTCTGACTGTCTATCCATCTCTCTCTATCAGTCTGACTATCCATCTCTCTCTATCAGTCTGTCTGTCTATCCATCTCTCTATCTGTCTGTCTATCCATCTCTCTCTCTATCAGTCTGACTGTCTATCCATCTCTCTCTCTATCAGTCTGACTGTCTATCCATCTCTATCAGTCTGTCTGTCTGTCTGTCTATCCATCTCTCTCTATCAGTCTGTCTATCCATCTCTCTATCAGTCTATCTGTCTATCCATCTCTCTATCAGTCTGACTGTCTATCCATCTCTCTATCTGTCTGTCTATCCATCTCTCTATCAGTCTGACTGTCTATCCATCTCTCTATCAGTCTGTCTGTCTGTCTGTCTATCCATCTCTCTCTATCAGTCTGTCTGTCTATCCATCTCTCTATCAGTCTTTCTGTCTATCCATCTCTCTATCTGTCTGTCTATCCATCTCTCTATCAGTCTTTCTGTCTATCCATCTCTCTCTCTCTATCAGTCTGACTGTCTATCCATCTCTCTATCAGTCTGACTGTCTATCCATCTCTCTATCTGTCTGTCTGTCTATCCATCTCTCTCTATCAGTCTGACTATCCATCTCTCTCTATCAGTCTGACTATCCATCTCTCTATCAGTCTGTCTGTCTGTCTATCCATCTCTCTCTCTATCAGTCTGACTATCCATCTCTCTATCAGTCTGACTGTCTATCCATCTCTCTCTATCAGTCTGAATGTCTATCCATCTCTCGCTATCAGTCTGACTGTCTATCCATCTCTCTCTATCAGTCTGACTGTCTATCCATCTCTCTCTATCAGTCTGACTGTCTATCCATCTCTCTCTATCAGTCTGACTGTCTTTCCATCTCTCTATCTGTCTGTCTGTCTGTCTATCCATCTCTCTATCTGTCTGTCTATCCATCTCTCTCTATCAGTCTGACTGTCTATCCATCTCTCTCTATCAGTCTGACTGTCTATCCATCTCTCTCTATCAGTCTGACTGTCTATCCATCTCTCTCTATCAGTCTGACTGTCTATCCATCTCTCTCTATCAGTCTGACTGTCTTTCCATCTCTCTATCTGTCTGTCTGTCTATCCATCTCTCTATCTGTCTGTCTGTCTATCCATCTCTCTCTATCAGTCTGACTGTATCCATCTCTCTATCTGTTTGTCCATCTATTATATGTGGTCTTGACTCTTACACACTGTTTCTAGTGTAATGTACTTTGTGGGGACCTGTATTGTCTCAAGAATGCCATATAAACCCCTCTGTGATTAAATACACACACTTCCTACAGGTTTAGCGTAATGGGGACCTTGTCTGATGAGTATCAATTATAACTCATTTTTTTAACTCTTTTATTATAGGCTACATGCACGGATGATGAAGACATGATGACAATAAAGAACTGCTCTGGGGATTCTGTTACAACTGCTGGCATTTCACGACGTACAGTTGAGGTACATATATTTAATATCTATGTCTATCCATCTCTCTATCAGTCTGACTGTCTATCCATCTCTCTATCAGTCTGACTGTCTATCCATCTCTCTCTCTATCAGTCTGACTGTCTATCCATCTCTCTATCAGTCTGACTATCCATCTCTCTCTATCAGTCTGACTATCCATCTCTCTCTATCAGTCTGACTGTCTATCCATCTCTCTCTATCAGTCTGACTGTCTATCCATATCTCTCTATCAGTCAGTCTATCCATCTCTCTATCAGTCTGACTGTCTACCCATATCTCTCTATCAGTCAGTCTATCCATCTCTCTATCAGTCTGACTGTCTATCCATCTCTATCAGTCTGTCTGTCTGTCTGTCTGTCTGTCTGTCTGTCTATCCATCTCTCTATCAGTCTGACTATCCATCTCTCTCTATCAGTCTGACTGTCTATCCATCTCTCTCTATCAGTCTGTCTGTCTATCCATCTCTCTATAAGTCTGACTGTCTATCCATCTCTCTCTATCAGTCTGACTATCCATCTCTCTCTATCAGTCTGTCTGTCTATCCATCTCTCTATCAGTCTGACTGTCTATCCATCTCTCTCTATCAGTCTGACTGTCTATCCATCTCTCTATCTGTCTGTCTATCCATCTCTCTCTATCAGTCTGACTGTCTATCCATCTCTCTCTATCAGTCTGACTGTCTATCCATCTCTCTATCTGTTTTTCTATCTATTATATGTGGTCTTGACTCTTACACACTGTTTCTAGTGTAATGTACTTTGTGGGGACCTGTATTGTCTCAGGAATGCCATATAAACCCCTCTGTGATTAAATACACACACTTCCTACAGGTTTAGCGTAATGGGGACCTTGTCTGATGAGTATCAATTATAACTCATTTTTTTAACTCTTTTATTATAGGCTACATGCACGGATGATGAAGACATGATGACAATAAAGAACTGCTCTGGGGATTCTGTTACAACTGCTGGCATTTCACGACGTACAGTTGAGGTACATATATTTAATATCTATGTCTATCCATCTCTCTCTCTATCAGTCTGACTGTCTATCCATCTCTCTCTCTATCAGTCTGACTGTCTATCCATCTCTCTATCAGTCTGACTGTCTATCCATCTCTCTATCTGTCTGTCTGTCTATCCATCTCTCTCTGTCTGTCTGTCTATCCATCTCTCTATCAGTCTGACTGTCTATCCATCTCTCTCTATCAGTCTGACTGTCTATCCATCTCTCTCTATCAGTCTGACTGTCTATCCATCTCTCTATCTGTCTGTCTGTCTATCCATCTCTCTCTATCAGTCTGACTATCCATCTCTCTATCAGTCTGTCTGTCTGTCTATCCATCTCTCTCTCTATCAGTCTGACTATCCATCTCTCTATCAGTCTGACTGTCTATCCATCTCTCTCTATCAGTCTGAATGTCTATCCATCTCTCGCTATCAGTCTGACTGTCTATCCATCTCTCTCTATCAGTCTGACTGTCTATCCATCTCTCTCTATCAGTCTGACTGTCTTTCCATCTCTCTATCTGTCTGTCTGTCTATCCATCTCTCTATCTGTCTGTCTGTCTATCCATCTCTCTCTATCAGTCTGACTGTATCCATCTCTCTATCTGTTTGTCCATCTATTATATGTGGTCTTGACTCTTACACACTGTTTCTAGTGTAATGTACTTTGTGGGGACCTGTATTGTCTCAGGAATGCCATATAAACCCCTCTGTGATTAAATACACACACTTCCTTCAGGTTTAGCGTAATGGGGACCTTGTCTGATGAGTATCAATTATAACTCATTTTTTTAACTCTTTTATTATAGGCTACATGCACGGATGATGAAGACATGATGACAATAAAGAACTGCTCTGGGGATTCTGTTACAACTGCTGGCATTTCACGACGTACAGTTGAGGTACATATATTTAATATCTATGTCTATCCATCTCTCTCTCTATCAGTCTGACTGTCTATCCATCTCTCTCTCTATCAGTCTGACTGTCTATCCATCTCTCTATCAGTCTGACTGTCTATCCATCTCTCTATCAGTCTGACTGTCTATCCATCTCTCTCTATCAGTCAGTCTATCCATCTCTCTATCAGTCAGTCTATCCATCTCTCTCTCTCTATCAGTCTGACTGTCTATCCATCTCTCTATCAGTCTGTCTGTCTGTCTATCCATCTCTCTCTATCAGTCTGACTGTCTATCCATCTCTCTCTCTATCAGTGTGACTGTCTATCCATCTCTCTCTATCAGTCTGACTATCCATCTCTCTATCAGTCTGTCTGTCTATCCATCTCTCTCTATCAGTCTGTCTGTCTATCCATCTCTCTCTATCAGTCTGTCTGTCTATCCATCTCTCTCTATCAGTCTGACTGTCTATCCATCTCTCTCTATCAGTCAGTCTATCCATCTCTCTATCTGTCTGTCTGTCTGTCTGTCTATCCATCTCTCTCTATCTGTCTGTCTGTCTGTCTGTCTATCCATCTCTCTCTATCAGTCTGACTGTCTATCCATCTCTCTCTATCAGTCAGTCTATCCATCTCTCTATCTGTCTGTCTGTCTATCCATCTCTCTCTATCAGTCTGACTGTCTATCCATCTCTCTATCTGTTTGTCCATCTATTATATGTGGTCTTGACTCTTACACACTGTTTCTAGTGTAATGTACTTTGTGGGGACCTGTATTGTCTCAGGAATGCCATATAAACCCCTCTGTGATTAAATACACACACTTCCTACAGGTTTAGCGTAATGGGGACCTTGTCTGATGAGTATCAATTATAACTCATTTTTTTAACTCTTTTATTATAGGCTACATGCACGGATGATGAAGACATGATGACAATAAAGAACTGCTCTGGGGATTCTGTTACAACTGCTGGCATTTCACGACGTACAGTTGAGGTACATATATTTAATATCTATGTCTATCCATCTCTCTCTCTATCAGTCTGACTATCTATCCATCTCTCTATCAGTCTGACTATCCATCTCTCTATCAGTCTGACTGTCTATCCATCTCTCTCTATCAGTCTGACTGTCTATCCATCTCTCTATCAGTCTGACTGTCTATCCATCTCTCTATCTGTCTGTCTGTCTATCCATCTCTCTCTATCAGTCTGACTATCCATCTCTCTATCAGTCTGTCTGTCTGTCTATCCATCTCTCTCTCTATCAGTCTGACTATCCATCTCTCTATCAGTCTGACTGTCTATCCATCTCTCTCTATCAGTCTGAATGTCTATCCATCTCTCGCTATCAGTCTGACTGTCTATCCATCTCTCTCTATCAGTCTGACTGTCTATCCATCTCTCTCTATCAGTCTGACTGTCTTTCCATCTCTCTATCTGTCTGTCTGTCTATCCATCTCTCTCTATCAGTCTGACTGTCTATCCATCTCTCTCTATCAGTCTGACTGTCTATCCATCTCTCTCTATCAGTCTGACTGTCTTTCCATCTCTCTATCTGTCTGTCTGTCTATCCATCTCTCTATCTGTCTGTCTATCCATCTCTCTCTATCAGTCTGACTGTCTATCCATCTCTCTCTATCAGTCTGTCTGTCTATCCATCTCTCTCTATCAGTCTGACTGTATCCATCTCTCTATCTGTTTGTCCATCTATTATATGTGGTCTTGACTCTTACACACTGTTTCTAGTGTAATGTACTTTGTGGGGACCTGTATTGTCTCAGGAATGCCATATAAACCCCTCTGTGATTAAATACACACACTTCCTACAGGTTTAGCGTAATGGGGACCTTGTCTGATGAGTATCAATTATAACTCATTTTTTTAACTCTTTTATTATAGGCTACATGCACGGATGATGAAGACATGATGACAATAAAGAACTGCTCTGGGGATTCTGTTACAACTGCTGGCATTTCACGACGTACAGTTGAGGTACATATATTTAATATCTATGTCTATCCATCTCTCTCTCTATCAGTCTGACTGTCTATCCATCTCTCTCTCTATCAGTCTGACTGTCTATCCATCTCTCTCTCTATCAGTCTGACTGTCTATCCATCTCTCTATCAGTCTGACTGTCTATCCATCTCTCTCTATCAGTCAGTCTATCCATCTCTCTATCAGTCAGTCTATCCATCTCTCTCTCTCTCTATCAGTCTGACTGTCTATCCATCTCTCTATCAGTCTGTCTGTCTGTCTATCCATCTCTCTCTATCAGTCTGACTGTCTATCCATCTCTCTCTCTATCAGTGTGACTGTCTATCCATCTCTCTCTATCAGTCTGACTATCCATCTCTCTATCAGTCTGTCTGTCTATCCATCTCTCTCTATCAGTCTGTCTGTCTATCCATCTCTCTCTATCAGTCTGACTGTCTATCCATCTCTCTCTATCTGTCTGTCTGTCTGTCTGTCTGTCTATCCATCTCTCTCTATCAGTCTGACTGTCTATCCATCTCTCTCTATCAGTCAGTCTATCCATCTCTCTATCTGTCTGTCTGTCTGTCTGTCTGTCTATCCATCTCTCTCTATCAGTCTGTCTGTCTATCCATCTCTCTATCAGTCTGACTGTCTATCCATCTCTCTCTATCAGTCAGTCTATCCATCTCTCTATCTGTCTGTCTGTCTGTCTGTCTATCCATCTCTCTCTATCAGTCTGACTGTCTATCCATCTCTCTATCTGTTTGTCCATCTATTATATGTGGTCTTGACTCTTACACACTGTTTCTAGTGTAATGTACTTTGTGGGGACCTGTATTGTCTCAGGAATGCCATATAAACCCCTCTGTGATTAAATACACACACTTCCTTCAGGTTTAGCGTAATGGGGACCTTGTCTGATGAGTATCAATTATAACTCATTTTTTTAACTCTTTTATTATAGGCTACATGCACGGATGATGAAGACATGATGACAATAAAGAACTGCTCTGGGGATTCTGTTACAACTGCTGGCATTTCACGACGTACAGTTGAGGTACATATATTTAATATCTATGTCTATCCATCTCTCTCTCTATCAGTCTGACTATCTATCCATCTCTCTATCAGTCTGACTATCCATCTCTCTATCAGTCTGACTGTCTATCCATCTCTCTCTATCAGTCTGACTGTCTATCCATCTCTCTATCAGTCTGACTGTCTATCCATCTCTCTATCTGTCTGTCTGTCTATCCATCTCTCTCTATCAGTCTGACTATCCATCTCTCTATCAGTCTGTCTGTCTGTCTATCCATCTCTCTCTCTATCAGTCTGACTGTCTATCCATCTCTCTATCAGTCTGACTGTCTATCCATCTCTCTCTATCAGTCTGAATGTCTATCCATCTCTCGCTATCAGTCTGACTGTCTATCCATCTCTCTCTATCAGTCTGACTGTCTATCCATCTCTCTCTATCAGTCTGACTGTCTATCCATCTCTCTCTATCAGTCTGACTGTCTTTCCATCTCTCTATCTGTCTGTCTGTCTATCCATCTCTCTATCTGTCTGTCTATCCATCTCTCTCTATCAGTCTGACTGTCTATCCATCTCTCTCTATCAGTCTGACTGTCTATCCATCTCTCTCTATCAGTCTGACTGTCTATCCATCTCTCTCTATCAGTCTTACTGTCTATCCATCTCTCTCTATCAGTCTGACTGTCTTTCCATCTCTCTATCTGTCTGTCTGTCTATCCATCTCTCTATCTGTCTGTCTGTCTATCCATCTCTCTCTATCAGTCTGACTGTCTATCCATCTCTCTATCTGTTTGTCCATCTATTATATGTGGTCTTGACTCTTACACACTGTTTCTAGTGTAATGTACTTTGTGGGGACCTGTATTGTCTCAAGAATGCCATATAAACCCCTCTGTGATTAAATACACACACTTCCTACAGGTTTAGCGTAATGGGGACCTTGTCTGATGAGTATCAATTATAACTCATTTTTTTAACTCTTTTATTATAGGCTACATGCACGGATGATGAAGACATGATGACAATAAAGAACTGCTCTGGGGATTCTGTTACAACTGCTGGCATTTCACGACGTACAGTTGAGGTACATATATTTAATATCTATGTCTATCCATCTCTCTCTCTATCAGTCTGACTGTCTATCCATCTCTCTCTCTATCAGTCTGACTGTCTATCCATCTCTCTATCAGTCTGACTGTCTATCCATCTCTCTATCAGTCTGACTGTCTATCCATCTCTCTCTATCAGTCAGTCTATCCATCTCTCTATCAGTCAGTCTATCCATCTCTCTCTCTCTATCAGTCTGACTGTCTATCCATCTCTCTATCAGTCTGTCTGTCTATCCATCTCTCTCTATCAGTCTGACTGTCTATCCATCTCTCTCTCTATCAGTGTGACTGTCTATCCATCTCTCTCTATCAGTCTGACTATCCATCTCTCTATCAGTCTGTCTGTCTATCCATCTCTCTCTATCAGTCTGTCTGTCTATCCATCTCTCTCTATCAGTCTGACTGTCTATCCATCTCTCTCTATCTGTCTGTCTGTCTGTCTGTCTGTCTATCCATCTCTCTCTATCAGTCTGACTGTCTATCCATCTCTCTCTATCAGTCAGTCTATCCATCTCTCTATCTGTCTGTCTGTCTATCCATCTCTCTCTATCAGTCTGACTGTCTATCCATCTCTCTATCTGTTTGTCCATCTATTATATGTGGTCTTGACTCTTACACACTGTTTCTAGTGTAATGTACTTTGTGGGGACCTGTATTGTCTCAGGAATGCCATATAAACCCCTCTGTGATTAAATACACACACTTCCTACAGGTTTAGCGTAATGGGGACCTTGTCTGATGAGTATCAATTATAACTCATTTTTTTAACTCTTTTATTATAGGCTACATGCACGGATGATGAAGACATGATGACAATAAAGAACTGCTCTGGGGATTCTGTTACAACTGCTGGCATTTCACGACGTACAGTTGAGGTACATATATTTAATATCTATGTCTATCCATCTCTCTCTCTATCAGTCTGACTATCCATCTCTCTATCAGTCTGACTGTCTATCCATCTCTCTCTCTATCAGTCTGACTGTCTATCCATCTCTCTATCAGTCTGTCTGTCTGTTTGTCTATCCATCTCTCTATCAGTCTGACTATCCATCTCTCTCTATCAGTCTGACTGTCTATCCATCTCTCTCTATCAGTCTGACTGTCTATCCATCTCTCTATCAGTCTGACTGTCTATCCATCTCTCTCTATCAGTCTGACTATCCATCTCTCTCTATCAGTCTGACTGTCTATCCATCTCTATCAGTCTGACTGTCTATCCATCTCTCTCTATCAGTCTGACTATCCATCTCTCTCCATCAGTCTGACTGTCTATCCATCTCTCTCCATCAGTCTGTCTATCCATCTCTCTCTATCAGTCTGACTGTCTATCCATCTCTCTCTATCAGTCTGACTGTCTATCCATCTCTCTATCTGTCTGTCTATCCATCTCTCTCTATCAGTCTGACTGTCTATCCATCTCTCTATCTGTCTATCTGTCTATCCATCTCTCTATCAGTCTGTCTGTCTATCCATCTCTCTCTCTATCAGTCTGACTGTCTATCCATCTCTCTCTATCAGTCTGACTGTCTATCCATCTCTCTCTATCAGTGTGACTGTCTATCCATCTCTCTCTATCAGTCTGACTGTCTATCCATCTCTCTATCTGTCTGTCTATCCATCTCTCTCTATCAGTCTGACTGTCTATCCATCTCTCTCTATCAGTCTGACTGTCTATCCATCTCTCTCTATCAGTCTGACTGTCTATCCATCTCTCTATCTGTTTTTCTATCTATTATATGTGGTCTTGACTCTTACACACTGTTTCTAGTGTAATGTACTTTGTGGGGACCTGTATTGTCTCAGGAATGCCATATAAACCCCTCTGTGATTAAATACACACACTTCCTTCAGGTTTAGCGTAATGGGGACCTTGTCTGATGAGTATCAATTATAACTCATTTTTTTAACTCTTTTATTATAGGCTACATGCACGGATGATGAAGACATGATGACAATAAAGAACTGCTCTGGGGATTCTGTTACAACTGCTGGCATTTCACGACGTACAGTTGAGGTACATATATTTAATATCTATGTCTATCCATCTCTCTCTCTATCAGTCTGACTGTCTATCCATCTCTCTATCAGTCTGACTGTCTATCCATCTCTCTCTATCAGTCAGTCTATCCATCTCTCTATCAGTCAGTCTATCCATCTCTCTCTCTATCAGTCTGACTGTCTATCCATCTCTCTGTCTGTCTGTCTATCCATCTCTCTCTATCAGTCTGACTGTCTATCCATCTCTCTCTCTATCAGTGTGACTGTCTATCCATCTCTCTCTATCAGTCTGACTATCCATCTCTCTATCAGTCTGTCTGTCTATCCATCTCTCTATCAGTCTGTCTGTCTATCCATCTCTCTCTATCAGTCTGACTGTCTATCCATCTCTCTCTATCAGTCTGACTGTCTATCCATCTCTCTCTATCAGTCAGTCTATCCATCTCTCTATCTGTCTGTCTGTCTATCCATCTCTCTCTATCAGTCTGACTGTCTATCCATCTCTCTATCTGTTTGTCCATCTATTATATGTGGTCTTGACTCTTACACACTGTTTCTAGTGTAATGTACTTTGTGGGGACCTGTATTGTCTCAAGAATGCCATATAAACCCCTCTGTGATTAAATACACACACTTCCTACAGGTTTAGCGTAATGGGGACCTTGTCTGATGAGTATCAATTATAACTCATTTTTTTAACTCTTTTATTATAGGCTACATGCACGGATGATGAAGACATGATGACAATAAAGAACTGCTCTGGGGATTCTGTTACAACTGCTGGCATTTCACGACGTACAGTTGAGGTACATATATTTAATATCTATGTCTATCCATCTCTCTCTCTATCAGTCTGACTGTCTATCCATCTCTCTATCAGTCTGTCTGTCTGTTTGTCTATCCATCTCTCTATCAGTCTGACTATCCATCTCTCTCTATCAGTCTGACTGTCTATCCATCTCTCTCTATCAGTCTGACTGTCTATCCATCTCTCTATCAGTCTGACTGTCTATCCATCTCTCTATCAGTCTGACTATCCATCTCTCTCCATCAGTCTGACTGTCTATCCATCTCTCTCCATCAGTCTGACTGTCTATCCATCTCTCTCTATCAGTCTGACTGTCTATCCATCTCTCTATCAGTCTGACTGTCTATCCATCTCTCTATCAGTCTGACTGTCTATCCATCTCTCTATCAGTCTGACTATCCATCTCTCTCCATCAGTCTGACTGTCTATCCATCTCTCTCCATCAGTCTGACTATCCATCTCTCTATCAGTCTATCTGTCTATCCATCTCTCTCTATCAGTCTGACTGTCTATCCATCTCTCTATCAGTCTGTCTGTCTGTCTGTCTATCCATCTCTCTCTATCAGTCTGACTATCCATCTCTCTCTATCAGTCTGACTGTCTATCCATCTCTCTCTGTCTGTCTGTCTATTCATCTCTCTCTCTCTATCAGTCTGACTGTCTATCCATCTCTCTATCTGTTTGTCCATCTATTATATGTGGTCTTGACTCTTACACACTGTTTCTAGTGTAATGTACTTTGTGGGGACCTGTATTGTCTCAGGAATGCCATATAAACCCCTCTGTGATTAAATACACACACTTCCTACAGGTTTAGCGTAATGGGGACCTTGTCTGATGAGTATCAATTATAACTCATTTTTTTAACTCTTTTATTATAGGCTACATGCACGGATGATGAAGACATGATGACAATAAAGAACTGCTCTGGGGATTCTGTTACAACTGCTGGCATTTCACGACGTGCAGTTGAGGTACATATATTAACTGTGGCATTTTAGTAAGGATGATGTAAAGTAAGCCCATCATTGTTGGTAAATAAACCCTGACATGATCAGGACCCTAAATTGGAGTTGTCTTATGGTGCTTCAAGAAAGTCTTAAATAATTTGCCCTAAACTGTTAGGACAGTTTTTCAATTTTTTTTTTCTTTTTCTTAACAGCCTTTGGTTGATTACTCAGACAGTGAAGATGACATTTCGTGTTCTAAAATGATGACATCTTATAAACAGGTATTTATTTTTCATTGCTATTACCATTTCTTTTTAATTGCCTCATACTTCAAAAGCACTTTTTTTTTTAAACTGCATAATATTGTATTTTTATTTTTCATTATATGATAAACATAGTTCTATAAGCATATATTTTCCTAGTTTATTTGAAGGCTTGCCATTCTGACGTTTGTCTAATTTGTCTTTTTTAGATGAGACCTGCAACTCATGAGGACTCCGATATTTTTTACTCTGAAAATTCCAGTGGAGATGACAGTACAGACATTCAAGATGACATCAGACTGAAACATACACCATTTGCAATGAGTGAACAACATTCCACTTGTGCCACAACATTCAAAAGACCAAAAAACACCAGAGTAAGTGTTTTATTTAATTTTTTTTTCATTTTATTTATTAATCTATGAAAGAGGATTAACTAAACTGGATGGTCATTGTCTTTCAAGGCTAGAAGGAAGATTGCTGAGCACTCAGATGTTTTTGATTCGAGCGAAGATGAGTTATCTGAAGTCAGTGAGGAAGAGTACATCCCTGACACATCAGAAGAGAGTAGTGCATCAGATAGTAGCACAAGCCTTACTGTTTCACCTAAAGGTAAAGGAAAGCTCCAGACTTTGCCAGTCCAGTGCAGTTCAGCTGAGAACAGAAGTACAAACTACAATCCTCAAAGCAGCTGTGACTTAGGGAGCTTCCAGAGCCATGGTGCAGCCTCAGTTCCTGACAGCACAAGTTCAGTGATTATCCCAGCTATCATTAAAAAGAGGGATGGACTGAGAATGTATAGCAAGAGACAACATTGCTTTTTTTGTGACAGTGCTTTTACGAAAATTGCTAGACACCTAGAGCGCAAGCATAGCAATGAAGTAGAGGTAGCAAAGGCTCTAAGTCATCCAAAGGGCTCCAAAGAAAGGAGAATGCAGCTTGAGTATCTACGCAACAAAGGTAATTTTGCTTACAATGCTACTGTTATTAATACAGGCTCAGGACAGATGATTCCACGGAAACTGCCTAAAAAGAATTTGGATGGGGAAAAATTTATGCATTGCATTTACTGCCAAGGACTCTTCTTAAAGAAAACCCTATGGCGACATGTGAAAGTTTGCAAATTCAAGCCTTCTGACGTGAAACCCAAACCTGGAAAAACCCGTGTGCAGGCTCTCTGTAGCTTTGCACAACCTCCCCCACCAGGAGTAACTCATGGTGTTTGGAAGCTGTTAAATGCTATGAACCAAGACCAAGTGGCACTTGAAGCTAGAAATGACTGGTGCATTTTAGAGCTGGGAAAGCATCTTTACAACAAGTATGGATCAAGAGTTAAAATGCATGAATACATCCGTCAAAAGATGAGAGAGCTTGGAAGACTCCTCATATGTACTAGAGAGGTAACACCCCTTACATCTATTAAAGAGCTCATCCATCCCACAAACTTCATGCATGCCGTTAATGCAGTTAAAAGAACAGCTGGATACATTGAAGAGACCAATGTGTATGAAAAGGCTAGTGTTGCTGTGAAACTTGGTCATAGTCTGAACAAAATCGCAATGCTTATTGAGAGCCATTCTACAATCAATGGAGACAAAGCAAGTGCAAATTTTGCGAGCAGCTTCCAACAGCTGTATCAAACCCGATGGCCCGAGTACATTTCTTCAACAGCACGGCGAACAATGGAGGAAGCCAAGTGGAACTGCCCACATTTGCTCCCGTTCACTGAAGATGTCAAACGTCTCCATGTGCATCTTGATGAGCAAGAGAAAGTGTACCGCAAACTCTTGTCAACACAGCCATCATCTCAGCATTGGTCAAAATTGGCAAAGGTTATATTAACTCAGGTTATGCTTTTCAATCGTAGGCGAGAAGGGGAAGTGTCACAAATGCCTTTGTCCGCATACACCTCCAGCAACCAGACAGAAGCTCATCCGGATATTAGCATGGCCCTCACAGAGTTGGAAAATAAACTGTGTCAGTACTTCAAGCGTATAGAGATCAGAGGCAAAAGAGGCAGAAAAGTTCCAGTGCTTGTTACTCCTTCAATGCAAGAGTCGATCAGCCTGCTGATTAAAAACCGGAGCAAGTGTGGAGTACTGAATGAGAACCCTTTCCTCTTTGCACGTCCTTCTGCAATGACCTTTTTCCGTGGCTCTGACTGCATCCGTGAATTTGCAGGTGCATGCAATGCTAAGAATCCTCAAACTCTAACTTCCACCAAGTTGAGGAAACAGATTGGTACCCTCTCTGAAGTGTTAAATCTGAGCAACACTGAGCTTGATCAGCTGGCTGACTTCCTAGGCCATGATATTAGGATACACCGTCAGTTTTACCGCTTACCTGAGGGGACCCTTCAGCTGGCCAAAATGAGCAAAATTCTTCTGGCCCTCGAAAAAGGACGCTTGGCAGACTTTAAAGGGAAAAATCTTGATGAAATCATCATTGATCCAGAAGGTACTATACACTGTTACTGTGACCATTGTCTGAATTGAATTAATTTAGAGATATTGGTTCTGTTTTTTTTATTCTGTAATAGTTTACATAAATTGTAATATAGGTTTTTGGGAATGCTTTGGAATAGTATGCATGTATTACCTTGTGTTTTTAAATTAAATGTTTATTTAAAATTTAAATAAAAGTTAAATGATTCATTTCTGTGTTTTCTACCCTCAGAGAACGTTACAGTGGACAGTGATTTAGAGGAGTCTACTTCCAATGCGAAAGGTAACAATTTCATTTAGCCAGTTTGTTCCAATTAATTTTTGCCTAATTCTAAATTGTTGTTTCTAGGGATGGCAAATTGGTTTGAAATGGGTGGTTCATCTTTAGATTATTTTTCTCACTTTCTACTGACTACATGCACAAATTACTTTAGCATGTTGCTTAGGCATTTCCAGTTTAGTTTTTTCCCTCGTGGTTTGCGCATGAGCCCGCACACACCCCAAAACACTTTTGCCAACTTCTAAACCCTGCTCAAAGTTGCTTTATGTTGTTAAATGGCATCATAAGCTAATTAGCATAATCATTACATAATTTATATATTAATATTTGTCAAAATACAACACCAATTGAGATTGAGAGAGCGGCTTTATTCGCTAGACTTAAACCTAAAAATACTCCTGTATATATGGTGTATTTGGAAAATGCAGTGTTTTAAAATTATCATTCTGCTTTCTATGCACAAAATACAGATTATGTGTGTTTATCAACCAGTATAGCTATTTTCCTTAAAGGATAATTCTGGTATTTAGCACTTTGAGTCTCTTTTCTGGTTTGTTTTGGGTGAACTAGAGTGGTGGACACAGAAATGTTGACGATGGGTCCTATCTCGACTTTTTGACTCGTTTAGAATCGCCTTTGACCGCTTCAGAGTGGCTGTCTATGTATGGGCCTGCACGAACATCCTTAAAACAACCCTTAACGTTCGTTTTCAAAACTGTGCAACTCACCGAGTGGTTAGTGGTGTTCGTTGATGTTCCAAAACAAGTAGCGTAGCGAAATACAGTTTCTGTCGTGTTTTATTTGGCATTTTGTAAAATCCCATTGATCTCTTTTGGAGGACTCATTGCTCGTTGATATTACTGCGCTACCGGGAACGGAAAAGATGCTTCAGACTCAAATAGCGAGCGGAAGTTTATACTCGGTTGTGAGGTATCTGAAAAAATAGTTCCACTATAGCAAATAATAACACGGATTGAAATCATACATTGCGCTGATATATTTGTTTTTAATAATCAACGAACACCACTAATCACTCGGTGGGTTGCACAGTTTTGAAAACGAACGTTAAGGGTTGTTTCAAGGACATGTTCGTGCAGGCCCATACATAGACAGCCGCTCTGAAGCGGTCAAAGGCGATTCTAGAAGTCAAAAAGTCGAGACAGGACCCATCGTCAACATTTCTGTGTCCACCACTCTAGTTCACCCAAAACAAACCAGAAAAGAGACTCAAAGTGCTAAATACTGGAATTATCCTCTAACACGCCCATCTTGGTTTTGGTACAGGAATGCAGTCAACTATATTTTCCAGCCGCTGAATGATGTAGACTTTTCCAGATTCTGACTAAGCTAGCTTGCTGCAATAGTGACGTCACATGCATGCAATGATTACAAATGTGAATAGGGATGATTGGATTGTTAAATTGTTTAGCAATTAGATTTGTTTTTTAGAAAGTGTGACTTTTTGGATGGTGAGTAATATTACTGCAATTTTATTAGTAATTGGTTGCACTACTAGTTACCAGGGAAAATAATTGTATTGCTGTGCATTACAAGTACTCAGTGGAAGTATGATCCCCCATGGGTTAGAAGTAAGTTTAAATAACTGATTAAAAAATATTACAAAGACCTCTTTTTATTCCAAAAAGGAATACAATTTTATTTTATTTTCATTGTTTTATTCCAGTCCCCAGGACACACCTCCCAGAATATTTTAGATGACTCCCTAATTAAACACTAAGAAGCTAAGTTGAATCAGGTGTTTTAAATAGTGAGGCATGTAAAACACCTCAAAATTCTGGTAGGTGGGTCCCCAGGACTGAAGTTGAGAACTGCACTTTATGTTCTCAAGTTATTTTGGTTGCATTTAAAACAGCAGTGATAAATAATAACAGATGCGGGGTAGCTTTGTCAGTTTAATGAAGATATGTGTTAATACTCAGACTGGCATAATTTTTACTTTCAGAGTGCACAACAGGATCATCACCACAGCACCCTGAATGTGAAGACAGCACACTTCCCGCAGACCCAGTGTCCAAAAAAAAGAGGGGTATGTTCATTTTAATTTCAACTGATTGATGGTTAATATGTTCTCCAGTTGCAGTAGGTTTCTATTTACAACATGATTTTTGAAGCATTTCAATATACTAACTACGGAAGATTGAGATTATTTCAAACATTGAATGTCTCAAGCTGATCTCAAGGATCCGTATCTTGGACCGATTAAGCATTTAAGCAACTTCTTACTAGTGAAATGCTAAGATATATGATGTAGACCTACTTGTTCCCTCTACAGGTCACATCAAGAGGACAGCCTGGAACAAACACGAAATTGATGCAGTAGAGAACCACATGATGAGGTTCATAAAGAACCGCAAAGTTCCAGGGAAGGCAGACTGCGTAAGGTGTTTGGAAGCTGAACCATCTGCTCTAAAACAGAGAGAATGGTCTGCTCTGAAGTTTTATATCAAAAATCGAATCTCTGCTCTACAAAGAAAAGATCTAACACACTAATATGGAAGTAAAATAATGACAAATGTTTTTGAAACTAAAAAGCTTGTTGAATTGCACTAAGTAAAAATATGCAGTGCATTAACCCTGCTTGCATTTTAATGCATTGTATTTTCAGGCCTTGCATTTGTATGGGCTGAAATTCAACATGGTTGTATATTTAAGCTGTGAATATTTCAATGCAAAACATTTCACACATGTTTTCATTCTTAAAAATTCAACAATCCATATTCACCTTTCAGATTGCACTTCCAAAATGTTCATTCTGTTTAAAAATACAACCTATAATATTCGACTGGCAATTTTCGGTCCATTTTATTCCACTTCCACAAATTCAGTGGTTCAAATTCGAACTGCAGGAAAAGCAGTAGATTGCCGATTGATGATCTCCATAGCTGTTAGTCGGCCTCACCAGCAGGGGAGCAAGCGGCCGTTGACGAAGAACACTATAGGGACGTCCCGCGTGACGTCACGCCATTTGGAGCAGCCATCTTGACGGAATAGAAAATGCTAAACCGCTGGTGATAATACAGCTCGTCGCGAAATATTCATCTATTGACCAACCTTTGCGGTGATGATTGAAAAATTCTTCCCCGCTGGCGTCCAAATCAAAGAGTTGCTGACCCATCCGGACTCGTGATACCGATAGCCTGCTAAGCTTTTGTTTGCTTTTAATGAAGCTCCGGTGTAGCGTGATGGGAATAAGGTAGCTGTAAATGTCACCGAACTCAATGTCAGGAAGTTTTTCTACACATTTAATGCCTGTAAAAAGAACTCGTGGTGCTTCATATGGATCTATGATTCCTGATTATTTTATCTTCCTCTTGTATATTTCTTTTTATGATGACATGACGTGAAGAGTTAGCTGACGGCCGCTGCGCTAATAATAGATAGTGGCCAGTGACCGCGACGCTGAAGTGTGTGAGAACAAATGAATAACATCAGTGCAAACCACCAACATTTATTTATTTGGATTAAATATTTAAATATAAAATTTTAATCATTCTGTGTCATTTTTCAATGTCAGTCTTTTCACTATTTACATGTTTATGTCCAAAATGCTATAATATTCAAAGTAGTTGACTGTCGTTCTCCTCTACCCAGTGTACATTATTGATTAAATAGCCTAACGTTAGCCTATTCAAAATCGTTACAGGCACCTCGCGAGCATTCATTCATTCGTTCAACTATTTTAAAAGACTGGAATGAACACTAGCACACACAAGCAATCTTTTTATAGTCAATTTAATAAAAAAAAAATGTAACAACAGGTATGAAATGTCAGAAAGAGAAAAAAAACGTAATGGGAAGACGAGCATAGGACTGCTGCAGCTTAGTGGATAAATATATTTAGCCTATTTATTAAGATTGCACAGTTGGAAAGAAAATATATTTATAGGAACATTTCAGCAGGCTCAAGATAATTAATACAGTGACCATTATTCATTATTTTAATCAATTCGCAGCCATAAAACGTGATAATCCGCATTCTCATGTATGTGCGCTTGTGAAATAGTATTCCGTCAAAATGGCTGACACGCGGCTAGGGGTCACGTGACTGGGAGATCCCTATAGAGCAACGGGTGAGAGACTCACTCATTCGTTGAATTACAGAAATGGAGCGAGCAGTAGTAGGCCATTTGTGATTATCATCAGGGCGATGAATTGTGATGATTATCATATGGAAAAGCTGATAAAGACACAAAAGCTGTGTTTACATTGAAGTCTTCACTGTTACTTTTGTACATGCAAGTTTTGCACAGCTTTCTCTGTCGTGACCGAGATTGTTTTTCCCCGATGCTGATGCACAGATCAAACGTTAAATCTGAGGTAGTAGACATATATTTCTCTCGGTTGTTTAGTTTTCTTAACTGTATATTGCGCTGCTGTGCCGCAGAACTGGGGATTCCCTTAATACGTCACTCTCCAGGATTCCCCTGTGGTCTCAGGACACTCAAAGTTACTCAATGGACAAAATACAGTGATATAAAAGACCAAACTCGCAGGCAAGCAGATGGACTCAGAATAACGCGCAAAGCTTAATGCTGAGCGTTTCCCAGTGATAGACTGGCATAAAGTTAGCTTGGCGTTGGACATTCGCACATTTAGGGACCGTCTCTAAAGTTACATAAGACATTGGTACACATGTTTCTAACTTCAATTGCATTTGAAGAGAATGACTTAGTCATAAAACCAACTGTAAAGTGTTAATAGGTGCCATGATGCACACTTTTACTTTACAGTTGGTTTTATGACTGTAAGTCATTCTCTTCAAATGCTATTGAAGTTAGAAACATGTGTACCAAAGTCTTATGAGAGACGGTCCCTAAATGTGTGAATATCCAGTTTCAGGCGAACTTATGCCAGTACTTCACTGGGAAACGCTTAGCGTGAAACTTTGCGCGTTACATTCATATTCTGGTCCATCTGCTTGCCTGCAGCCTATTAATATCGCCCTCATCCCCAATAAGGTGGGAGTTTGGTCTTTTATATCACTGTATTTTGTCCATTATTTTGAGTGTCCTGAGACCGCAGGGGAATCCTGGAGAGTGACTATTGAGGGAATCCCCAGTTCTGCAGCACAGCCGCAAGGACGTGCAAAGAGGAAAGGGTTCTCATTCAGTACTCCACACTCGCTCCGGTTTTTAATCAGCAGGCTGATCAACTCTTGCATTGAAGGAGTAACAAGCACTGGAACTTTTCTGCCTCTTTTCCCTCTGATCTCTATACGCTTGAAGTACTGACACAGTTTATTTTCCAACTCTGTGAGGGCCATGCACAAGCTGTTTATGAGTCAAGATACGTATCTATCATTAAATCTTTACATTTCATTCTGATGATGACAAACTGAAGTGAAATGAAGAGACTGACTGTATGTGTTAATATTTATGAACAAATCATAGTTACATTTGAAAAATTCATTCTCTACTTCACTTTCATCTGAAGTGCTGACATGTTTTTTCTCTCTCTCTCTTTTAGCTTTTCTGCAAATATGTGTTCACATGCACTAATATTTACTTTCTTTAATTGTTCAATTTATTTAGCATAAAAATCAACATATCATTAAGAATCAGACTACATCAAAACGACCCGTTCACATACAACATCATTTTATTAAATCATTCTTCGTACAAAAGTAAATCTTCTGAAATCTTTACACAGATCTCTCTGATCATAAACTGAAGTGACATGAGATGATATGAGGAAACTGACTGTGTTAATATTCGTTAGTTTAGATGAAGGGGAATACTCACAATATAAAGTTAAGAAAACTAAACCGAGAGAAATATATGTCTACTACCTCAGATTTAACGTTTGATCTGTGCATCAGCATCGGGGAAAAACAATCTCGGTCACGACAGAGAAAGCTGTGCAAAACTTGCATGTACAAAAGTAACAGTGAAGACTTCAATGTAAACACAGCTTTTGTGTCTTTATCAGCTTTTCCATATGATAATCATCACAATTCATCGCCCTGATGATAATCACAAATGGCCTACTACTGCTCGCTCCATTTCTGTAATTCAACGAATGAGTGAGTCTCTCACCCGTTGCTCTATAGTGTTCTTCGTCAATGGCCGCTTGCTCCCCTGCTGGTGAGGCTGTCTACAGCTATGGAGATCATCAATCGGCAATCTACTGCTTTTCCTGCAGTTCCCGGATATCAATGTTGAATTTTCTGTCGAATTTGAACCACTGAATTTGTGGAAGCAAAATAAAATGGACCGAAAATTGCCAGTCGAATATTATAGGTTGTATTTTTAAACCGAATGAACATTTTGGAAGTGCAATCTGAAAGGTGAATATGGATTATTGAATTTTTAAGAATGAAAACGTGTGTGAAATGTTTTGCATTGAAATATTCACAGCTTAAATATACAACCATGTTGAATTTCAGCCCATAAAAATGCAAGCCCTGAAAATATAATGCATTAAAATGCAAGCAGGGTTAATGCACTGCATATTTTTACTAGTGCAATTCAACAAGCTTTTTAGTTTCAAAAACATTTGTCATTATTTTACTTCCATACACTAATATTGACACCATGTTGAGTATTAGTCACCAGGTTATATCTTAATCTTGCCTGTATGGATTTGTTGATTCAGTTCTTTTCAAATGTTTTTAAAGTGTTTCAAATAACTTTTATACTGCAGTTAATGATTTGTTTTGTTTTTTTAGCAAGTTTTCATAATTGTTTTTTTTAATGCCAAATGTTTACTATACACGCAGGCATGCAAAAGTTTCATGCTGAAGTTTTACTTGACGATACGTTTTGAGAAACTGTTTAGAAGTGTTTGTCAAGGGTTTTATTAATTAATATGAACATGAGCATGGAATAGTCTTATGCTAGATCTATTTGTTGACAGACATTTGATGCAAGTTTTGAAAATGTTAACATTACATGTCACAGATAATTATTTATACACGCATGTACATGTCTACATGTACGTATGTTTGTGTGTATGTAGGTTATACTTTTTTAGAAGTAAAAACATTTAATGTTGCTTTCTATAAATAAAGAACTCAAAAAAGTAGATTCTCTTTTTACACTGCTTTTTAAAAAGTGCCTTTTAAAAATTGTTACTGGGGCAGTCTTCTCAAAATTAGTTGATACAAGGATACAAGTAGCTATGTACGTTTGATCCCCACGATGACCTAAAACCAGTTTGGTGTGTGTACGTTTGACCCCACGATGACCTAAAACCAGTTTGGTGTGTGTACGTTTGACCCCACGATGACCTAAAACTAGTTTGGTGTGTGTACGTTTGATCCCCACGATGACCTAAAACCAGTTTGGTGTGTGTACGTTTGATCCCCACGATGACCTAAAACCAGTTTGGTGTGTGTATGTTTGATCCCCACGATGACCTAAAACCAGTTTGGTGTGTGTACGTTTGATCCCCACGATGACCTAAAACCAGTTTGGTGTGTGTACGTTTGATCCCCACGATGACCTAAAACCAGTTTGGTGTGTGTACGTTTGATCCCCACGATGACCTAAAACCAGTTTGGTGTGTATACGTTTGATCCCCACGATGACTTAAAACCAGTTTGGTGTGTGTACGTTTGATCCCCACGATGACCTAAAACCAGTTTGGTGTGTGTACGTTTGATCCCCACGATGACCTAAAACCAGTTTGGTGTGTGTACGTTTGATCCCCACGATGACCTAAAACCAGTTTGGTGTGTGTACGTTTGATCCCCACGATGACCTAAAACCAGTTTGGTGTGTGTACGTTCGATCCCCACGATGACTAAAAACTAGTTGTGTGTGTGTGTGCGTTTGATCCCCACGATGACCTAAAACCAGTTTGGTGTGTGTACGTTTGATCCCCACGATGACCTAAAACCAGTTTGGTGTGTGTACGTTTGATCCCCACGATGACCTAAAACCAGTTTGGTGTGTATACGTTTGATCCCCACGATGACTTAAAACCAGTTTGGTGTGTGTACGTTTGATCCCCACGATGACCTAAAACCAGTTTGGTGTGTGTACGTTTGATCCCCACGATGACCTAAAACCAGTTTGGTGTGTGTACGTTTGATCCCCACGATGACCTAAAACCAGTTTGGTGTGTGTACGTTTGATCCCCACGATGACCTAAAACCAGTTTGGTGTGTGTACGTTCGATCCCCACGATGACTAAAAACTAGTTGTGTGTGTGTGTGCGTTTGATCCCCACGATGACCTAAAACCAGTTTGGTGTGTGTACGTTTGATCCCCACAATGACTAAAAACCAGTTGTGTGTATTGGCGGACCTCAGATTTACACAAGACCTGAAATGACCCCACAAGTAGCCACTGTGTCATGTTTGAAAATTTTATAGCAAAATATTTGTAATCTGAAAGGACATTTTCTAAACTGATATTGTATTAGTTGTCATAATATTTTTTTTAGGTCTTAAAGTTTATTAGAAAGGGTGGTCCCCATTATGTAGCATTTCTGACAGGTGACCCCCACAATGCATATAAACAAGTATGTGTGTGTGTGTGTGTGTGTGTGTGTGTTTAAAGCGCTTCATTTCCTCTGTCTGCGTCAGTGAGATGGAGAGGTGCGATTGAGTGACCCAAACCATCACACACACACACACACACACACACACACACACACACACACACACACACACACACACACACACACACACACACACACACACATACATACACACAGGACGTGAGCCGGATCGAACCCCTGACCAGTGGTGTGTTTGTTGAGTCTCCGTTGTTGAAAATACATTCCTGCGAGACCTTGTTAATATTTATGGCTAATCACACACACACACACACACACACACACACACACACACCGTGGGTCGTGCTCGGGTTGTGCTCGTCTCCGGAGTGTTCGAGTGTCTGGGAACAATGTTGTTTTTTCCTCCTGTTTGTGTTCGTTTCAAATGTGTGTGTTTCTACAAGCGCTTATAATCTCACCAGTGCCGGCAGCCAATCAGGACGCAGCGTTGTGTTATCCTGGGGTTATGAATTCATGAATTCGTGTGTGTGTGGGTCTGTGAGTGAGTGTGTGAGAGTGTGTGTGTGTGTGAGTGAGTGAGTGAGTGAGTGAGTGAGTGAGTGAGTGAGTGAGAGAGTGTGTGTGACAGGGATGGAATTAACTTTTTTGTCCACAGGCCACTGTGGGTGGTGGATTTAAAAATCTACCAGCCACTCAATGTTTTTACCAGCCACTTTCTTGTTTTTAACCTACAATGTGTAACTGCATGTGAAAATTAATACTACAAGATCTACAATACTTAAGCAGTTTATTTAATCTCAAGTCTCAATTAAATACTGACATTTTCTCTTTCGTTCTTATACACACACCAGGCAAGGCATTATGGGTGCGTTAGTAGGCCCACCCACTTCACTTTTCAACAGGCCCACCTAAAACTTGTCCTAAAAAAAAACAAAAAAAAAACCTTTAATATATTCTAATTTTGTCAAGAACTATAAAAAATCGTCAATAAGATCATAATTTGTGCTAAAATAGTCTAAATGTTTAGTTTTAAAAAAATTTAAAAGCTGGTTATGTCTATCTTGATGTTTCTGCGCAAATTCAGCAGACGGTGGTTCGGGTTTGTTCCGATCAGAGCTCGTGAGTGGAGAGCGCATTTCTGAATATTCCGCTCCGCTCGCTCATTCCGCAAGGTCGCTCGCTCAACCCAGAATGGCCTGATCCTGGTTCGAAAATATGTGGAATAGGGCTGCCTCCGACTTAAAAAAAATTCTAGTCGACTAGTTGTTGTTCATTTAAGCCATTCGTGGACAAATCGCCCCTGTATATTATTTTAATTATGCTTAAATAGGCTATAGCCTACAGGATAATGTGCGTTTACGTAATATAGCCGCACTCAAGCGCACGACCGCACGCATAAAGCTTGCCACAAAGAACCGGTAAAAGTAATGAAAATGAATGTGTCTAAAATAGCAAGGAGACATTTAATTATTTATTAATAAACTGGTGTTTTTTGGATTCGCCATGAACGCCAGAGAGAAATGCACATTTCATATGGATTTCACAATCAGAGAGCCTATTTCTTTTGGTTTTGAATATTTTTGTTTAAAAGTCGACATTTCAAGCTTTCTGTAATATATAGCCTATATTTCTCAACTCTGTGAGGCACAAGCTGAGTTTCGGCACCCTCCAGTTCACATGCAATGCAAGTGATCATGCCGGCGCCTTATTACATTGTCTGCTATTTATATTTAAAAAAGAGCCTTTCTACAAAACAAAACTCAATGAAGTGGTCAAAATCATGTCTTACATGTCATGTCTCCAGACATATTTGCGCATCTCATGATGTATCATATCTTTCTCGGCGAACAGCGCCGTTGCTGGGAGGGCGCCAGCGCCTCTGCCTCGCGAGTGGATGATAGCCCTGAAGACGCCTAGCAATGGTAGGCTATACCTTTAGTGGTAGTATAGGTACCTTTAGTTAAGTTATACCTCAAGAGTCTTCGTAGCG
>NC_138742.1:1813068-1818068 GCF_965113295.1 Leuciscus leuciscus
AAAGCATCAATAAAAAGATTTACACTAATTAAGAGAGACATGAAGTTATGTTAGTGATGCAACTCTAAATAAATCTTGTTATTTTACATTTGCTCTGTGTGTGTGTTCATTAAGTGAAGTTAAAGCGGGTTATGGTTGCCGTGGCGACATACCTGGATGACCTCATGCTTGGCGACAGCAACGAGGGGAAGCGAACTGGTGACCTCATCGCTAGATATCGCCGTGGAAACACTGATTCATCCTTTAAAAAAACAGACCCTCGAGAGCAGCTTAAACCGCCTGTGAACCACACACACACACACACACACACACACACACACACACACTCTCTTACACACTCTCTCACACACACACACACACACACACACACACACACACTCACACACACACACACACACACACACACACACACACCACACACACACACACACACACACACACACACACACACTCTTACACACTCTCACACACACACACACACACACACACACACACACACACACACACACACACACACACTCTTACACACTCTCACACACACACACACACACACACACACACACACACACACACACACACACTCACACACACACACTCACACACAAACACACACACACACACACACACAAACACACACTTTTACACACTCTCACACACACACACACACACACACACACACACACACACACACACTCACACACTCACACACACACACACACACACACACACACACACACACACTCACTCCCTCACACACACTCACTCCCTCACACACACACACACACACACACACACACACACACACACACACACACACACACACACACTCTCTCTCTCACACACACACACACACACACACACACACACACACACTCTCTCTCCACACACACACACACACACACACACACACACACACACACACACACACACACACACACACACACACTGTCACTTCCTCTCCATCTTTTCTCCTCATAAAAGGTTTTACATGTTTCCTTCAGCATGACATCATCACCCCTGGCCCCTTCTGATGATGTCATCGACGGGTTCTGGCACTGTCCGGGATATCAGTGTGTTTATGGTCCGACAGACTCGGGTTTACAGGAGCACTTATACTGTTATGAGGAAAGAATTCAGTTTGATTTTTACACTGTGATGTTTTACTATTAGATCAGGGAAGCAACTCAGGTTGTTATTGCACATTCATTTTATTTTAAAAGTAATGTGTTACAATATTGTGTTACTCCCTAAAAAAGTAGCTAAAAGGTGTCTGGTGTCTACCAGTGACATGTATGCAAATCTGGGAGCAGAAATGATTGGGACACTTTGAGCTGATCATGTTTTGCTGAAGTGTTTTGTCTTTAATTGCTAATGCTCTTTTTACACACAGACTGAACAAAATGAAGCATTGCTTGGTGATTGGTTGAGCTAAACTGGTATTATCTAATTGTGTAGTTAAATTTAACAGCTGACAGATATTCAACATAATTCATGTGTGAGACAGTCTAACAGAAGGACGGACAAAACCAGTCAAATATCAACTGAGTTCTGCTCATATTTTATTACCATTTTCTAAACTATAGCGAATAAACTGAGATAATGTGAGAAATGTTGAAGGAATAATGTGTGTTTAACTGTAAATCTCTTGTTTTGTTGATCATATTCTTTTCCGAATTGCCCTGATGACACGCGTCTTTGGGGAATTGATGCATTTTTACGGTTGTTTTTATAAGAAAAATATGATCAGATCAAATCAGTAAATACCGGGAACATTTTTGTTACTTTCGATTGTTTGGTTTTTTCCCTCAAATCCTTGTTAATTCTGACCCTGGATCTTGGACGGGATCGGGAGCATGTTGTCATTCTCTCTCTCTCTCTCTCTCTCTCTCTCTCTCTCTCTCTCTCTCTCTCTCTCTCTCTCTCTCTCTCTCTCTCTCTCTCTCTCTCTCTCTCTCTCTCTCTCTCTCTCTCTCTCTCTCTCTCTAAACACATTTAATTATTGCATCATGATGTTTTACCACCAAGTGTCAGATTGCCGAAGACTCTCGTCTCAAACTTACGTTCTGATTGGCTTTAAAAAATGCCTGGATGTAGTTCAGTGGTGATGTCATATACTGGGTTTCTATGGCGTTGATCTATATAGGTGAAAGAGTGTCCTGTGCAGTTGCCAGGGTGTTGCTATATGGTTGCTAAGGTGTTCTGAGTGGTAAATACTTTTCTTGCTGTTCAGTTGCTAGTGTGTTCTGGGTAGTTTCTAAGATGTTGCTATATAGTGTTCTGGGCAGTTGCCAGGGTGTTGCTATGTGGTTGTTAAGGTGATCTGAGTGGAATATACATTGTAGCTATACAGTTGCCAAGATGTTCTGGGTAGTTTCTAAGGTGTTGCTATATAGTTAAAAGTGTTCTGAGCAGTTGCCAGGGTGTTGCTTATGTGGTTGCTAAGGTGTTCTGAACACCTTAACTTTTCTTGCTATACAGTTATTGCTGTACTCATGCTTTTCTTGCTATACAGTGCCTAGTGTGTTCTGGGTAGTTTCTAAGGTGTTGCTATATAGTGAGTATTCTGGGTAGCTGCCAGGGTGTTGCTATATGGTTGCTAAGGTGTACTGAGTTGTAAATCCTTTTTTACACAGTTGCTAGGGTGTTCTAGCTAGTTTCTAGGGTGTTGCTTTGTGGTTGCTAAGTGTTCTGAGTTGTATATACTTTTCTTGCTATACAGTTGTTAGGCTGTTCTTGGGTGTTGCTATATGGGTGTTAAGGTTTTCTGAATGGGAAATACTTTGTTGCTATACAGTTGCTAGGGTGTTCTATGTGGTTGCTAGGGAGTTTCAGTGCAGTTACTATGAAATTTTGAGTGGTTGCTATGCAGTTGCTGGGCTTTTCTGAGATGGGGTGCAACTGCGTCTTTTGTTTTGCTGGTTTAGTTTAAAAAGTGTTTTTGAAAGTGTCTGCTTAATGACTAATTATAATAAATGTATTTCTGTTTCAGACGGAGGCCGTGAAAGATGTGTTGACGAAGCTCGGCCTGAATATCGTCGAGATGACCGATGAATCGGCCACACTGGACGGAGGAGATGTCCTGTTCACAGGTACCAGTTCAGTCTATACCTTTCATTTTTTTATTTAATACAAATTCATGTGTGTGCTGATAAACAGCCAATCACAGATGATCAAAAAAACAGTTCTTTTAAACAGTTTTCCTGAATCCTCTTCTGACGCTGAGGAAATGTTTCTCTGTCTAATGTACATTCCCAGCAAGCAGTTTTGCGTTTAAAAGACGTCTAGGCTAAAACAAGGCAAAATTTGGGCTGTCAGTGAAAATTTAATAGACGTGTAACACCGTGTCCTGACTAAGAGATAAAGGTTATTTTCCATGTTAATCAGAGTGTTTGTCCTAACCAGCCACGTAAAATAAAATAAAATTCTATTTTAGAAACGGTTTCTATTTTTCTGTGACGTCGCGCTGGAACAACAAACACAAAGTGTGGCGATGATAATCTCAGGTGCTGTTTATGTGCTTTATTTAATGTTAAAAGCGTGTCATGTGACTCTGAATATCATTTAGTGCTCCAGCTTTGTAGCTGTAAAAGCAACAGTGGATAATTCACCTCAGATCTAGAAATTAAACAAATGGAAACAAGAACGTTCAAACTGTAAACAAACAAGTGTATTCTTTGACAAAGATTGTGTTAGTAACTCAGTAGCCTATGTTTTTGAATAATGTTTAAATGGTGTAATATTTGTGAATTTGATTATGTAGCGACTTATCCATTTTCTTGCGATTGCCGTCAAGATGACTCTCTGGTGCCGCGAGACTCCGCCCACACACTGTTCTGATAGGCTGACTCCACCCACACACAGTTCTGATTAGCTGACTCCGCCCACACCGCTGTTCTGATTGGCTGACTCCGCCAACACGCTATTCTGATTGGCTGACTCCGCCAACACGCTGTTCTGATTGGCTGACTCCGCCCACACGCTATTCTGATTGACTAGTCATCAATTAGATAAAGAAATGAAATGAGTGAAGAAATGAAACCAAACACTTTGTAGTCACTGTTGTCTTTGCGTACATGATGGAATATCATACATCTCGCAAGTTAATTTGGTAAAAACGACATGTAACCAAACTCAAGGTTATTCCGGCTAGCAGTGTGTTCCTCATAGCCGGACTGCATCGGGTCTCTAGTTAACCTAGCTGGTGAAAGGATGGCTCTGGCTTCTGCTGTTCTGCTTGGTCTCTGTCGGTGAATGGAAACTGCAGTCGCACACCTAATTGAGTCTGGACTCATTCCCGGCCAGAAACATTTCCTTCTGGCGTCATGAAGCTCAACAATGTCCTGTGTGAAACGTTTAGTTGCTACTGTTCTGGACTCAAGCGTCACGTACCTCGGCTCACAGATCAGAAAATGTTTAAAAACAAGGTGATGAATAATTATATTACTTAATATGAATAATTTGAGTGTCATATGTGAACTATTGTAATAATTTCTGATATACATCTTTGTTATCATTTTGGAAATTGTCTTATGTAACTGTTTGTTTATTTTGTATGAATCAAATCCAGTGAGGAAAGTGATGCTCATTAAATAATTATGTATAAAGGGTAGGCATGACACCTTTTTCGGTTATTATGTATATTTTTTCTTTACAATAGAACATTATCTGTGAGGACCGGAATACATTTTTGTTGAATTGAATTGAATTGATAAATTAAATTGAAACTGATCTCAGATCTCAGATCACTGTTTAACTGGATCATAAAGTCGTATGACTGGAGAGTGTGTTTATACGGGCGAGCGTTGATCGAGCTTCTCACTGACCTGAGATCAGACGTTCAGAGGCACTGATGTAGAGTTGAACCAGAGGAACTGCACGTGTTTGCTGTCCTTCGATCAGTCCTAGTGTCTGTCAGCAGATCTTCTGTAAACCTGTGTGTTCTGGTGTTCAGGGAGAGAGTTCTTTGTGGGATTATCCAAGAGGACAAATCAGAGAGGAGC
>NC_138742.1:1833068-1843068 GCF_965113295.1 Leuciscus leuciscus
TTGGATAAGGGCGTCTGCTAAATGACTAAATGTAAATGTAAATGTAAGAGAAAGAGAGAGAGAGCTGGAAGAGAAAGAGAGAGAGAGAGCTGGAAGAGAGAGAGAAAGAGAGAGAGAGAGAGAGAGTGTGAAGAAGAGAGAGAGAGAAAGAGTGAGAGAAAGAGTGTGAGAGAGAGAGAGAGTGTGAGAGAGTGTGTGAAGGAGGGAGAGAGAGAGAGCGAGAGAGAGAGTGTGAAGGAGAGAGAGTGAGTGTGTGAGAGAGAGAGAGAGAGAGAAAGAGTGAGAGAGTGTGTAAGAGTGAGAGAAAGAGTGAGAGAGAGAGTGAGAGAGAGAGTGTGTGTGAAGGAGAGAGAGAGAGAGAGAGAGAGAGTGTGTGAAGGAGAGAGAGAGAGAGAGCGAGAGTGTGTGAGAGAGAGAGAGAAAGAGTGAGAGAGAGAGCGACAGAGAGAGGGAGAGAGAGAGAGCGAGAGAGAGAGTGTGTGAGAGAGAGAGAGCTAGAGAGAGAGAGAGAGAGAGAGAGAGAGAGAGCTAGAGCGAGAGGGAGAGTGTGTGAAGGAGAGAGAGTGAGTGTGTGAGAGAGAGAGAGAGAAAGAGTGAGAGAGTGTGAAAGAGTGAGAGAGAGAGTGAGAGAGAGAGAGTGTGTGAAGGAGAGAGAGAGAGAGAGAGAGAGAGTGTGAAGGAGAGAGAGAGAGAGAGCAAGAGTGTGTGTGAGAGAGAGAGAGAGAAAGAGTGAGAGAGAGAGCGAGAGAGAGAGGGAGAGAGAGAGAGCGAGAGAGAGAGTGTGTGTGAGAGAGAGAGAGAGAGCTAGAGAGAGAGAGAGAGAGAGAGCTAGAGCGAGAGGGAGAGAGAGAGAGAGCTGGAAGACTCGTAGGAAAACTCGCCTGCTCTTCTGGAAATCCTCCATTAAATGACACATTTCTTTATGAGGCTCTTAGAGATGCTGTAATGTTTCTGCTCGCTCGTTTGGAGTTTAACACACACACACACACACACACACACACACACTCACACACAGACTCTCACACAGACTCACACTCACACACAACAACACAACAACAGTCAGCGGCTGTTTGCGGACTGGTTGGCAGTCCGAATGTCGGCAGATTTTTACGCCTATGATATACATATACATATATATATATACACTCACCTAAAGGATTATTAGGAACACCATACTAATACTGTGTTTGACCCCCTTTCGCCTTCAGAACTGCCTTAATTCTACGTGGCATTGATTCAACAAGGTGCTGAAAGCATTCTTTAGAAATGTTGGCCCATATTGATAGGATAGCATCTTGCAGTTGATGGAGATTTGTGGGATGCACATCCAGGGCACGAAGCTCCCGTTCCACCACATCCCAAAGATGCTCTATTGGTTTGAGATCTGGTGACTGTGGGGGCCATTTTAGTACAGTGAACTCATTGTTATGTTCAAGAAACCAATTTGAAATGATTCGAGCTTTGTGACATGGTGCATTATCCTGCTGGAAGTAGCCATCAGAGGATGGGTACATGGTGGTCATAAAGGGATGGACATGGTCAGAAACAATGCTCAGGTAGGCTGTGGCAATTAAACGATGCCCAATTGGCACTAAGGGGCCTAAAGTGTGCCAAGAAAACATCCCCCACACCATTACACCACCACCACCAGCCTGCACAGTGGTAACAAGGCATGATGGATCCATGTTCTCATTCTGTTTACGCCAAATTCTGACTCTACCATCTGAATGTCTCAACAGAAATTGAGACTCATCAGACCAGGCAACATTTTTCCAATCTTCAACTGTCCAATTTTGGTGAGCTCGTGCAAATTGTAGCCTCTTTTTCCTATTTGTAGTGGAGATGAGTGGTACCCGGTGGGGTCTTCTGCTGTTGTAGCCCATCCGCCTCAAGGTTGTGCGTGTTGTGGCTTCACAAATGCTTTGCTGCATACCTCGGTTGTAACGATTTCAGTCAAAGTTGCTCTTCTATCAGCTTGAATCAGTCGGCCCATTCTCCTCTGACCTCTAGCATCAACAAGGCATTTTCGCCCACAGGACTGCCGCATACTGGATGTTTTTCCCTTTTCACACCATTCTTTGTAAACCCTAGAAATGGTTGTGCGTGAAAATCCCAGTAACTGAGCAGATTGTGAAATACTCAGACCGGCCCGTCTGGCACCAACAACCATGCCACGCTCAAAATTGCTTAAATCACCTTTCTTTCCCATTCTGACATTCAGTTTGGAGTTCAGGAGATTGTCTTGACCAGGACCACACCCCTAAATGCATTGAAGCAACTGCCATGTGATTGGTTGATTAGATAATTGAACTGGTGTTTCTAATAATCCTTTAGGTGAGTGTATATATATATATATATATATATATATATATATATATATAAATTACATATTTTGAAACTGATATATATTTATTCGAAAATAAAAGATGATTTCATGATGTCTGTGTAATTCTGTAATAATTTGTGTGTGTGTGCGTGTGTTTCCCACTGCAGGTGTTTGAGAAGCTGAAGGACCACATGCTCATCCCAGTGTCCAATCAGGAGAAAATGAAGGTTGATGGCTCTCTGACCTGCTGCTCGGTGCTCGTGTGCAAGAACAGCGTCTGAAACACACACACACACACACACACACACACACACACACACACACACACACACACACACACACACACACACACACACATTGCAGACACAAGGAGTTATGTAGGTTTATATCAGCTTTTTTAACCACATAGAATATAAAAAACACACTCTCAGACCTGGTGATGTTCGATTTTTCTAATTTGTGGCTCTGGACCACAAAACCAGTCACACGGGTCCATTTTCTGAATAAATAATCTTTCCATTGATGTATGGTTTGTTATGATAGGACAATATTTGGCTGAGATACAACTATTGAAAATCTGGAATCTGAGGGTGCAAAAAAATCGAAACATTGATAAAATCTCCTTTAAAGTTGTTCATTTATGTTCTCGATTGTGTTGCATTCACTCACACAAATACATGTTTTATATATTTACGGTAGGAAATTTACAAAATATCTTCATGGAACATGATCTTTACTCGCCATTCGCAAACCTCACTGTAGTCATGTAGGTTTATATCAGCTTTTTGAACAACATACTCTCAGACCTCAGTTCGATTTATGCATTTAAATTTTCTAACTTGCAGCTTTCTCTTCAGAATGTTTCAGCGGGGGTCAGAGGTCAGTGAGTTAAAACTATTAAAGTTTTGATCGGCATAATTTGCATGAGGAAAAAATCCACTAATCGAAACCTCAGACCCCAAAGTGAAGCTGTAAACTGCTTAAAATAAAGTGTGTGTTGCGTTATACGTGCGTCGAGCCCCACAGATGACAAAGCATCGCTTCATAAATAGTTTTTATAGAGCATTTGAACTGTATTTTCAGCGCGTTTTACAAGGAACATGTGAAATAAGCCATTGTGAAGTGCATTTATTGAGTAATTGAAGCAACAAAACACTGCTAACAATGATTTTCTTACTATTTTTGTCTTGTTTTCAGTGCAAATATCAAACATTTCTTAAATCCAGATGCATTTACTAAAGTAACCGGTGCAATGGCTTATGGGTAATAGGCTATACGGGGAAGGAGCAAGCATGCACTATGATTTGGGACGCTAGTTCTAATCATGGAAAGTGTGTGAATTAGACTAGTTTTCAAGACGTAAACAGGGGTGTTCTGGCAACGTTTCCTCAACGTTACGAACAAATATTAATAGAACGTTCATTCAAAGTTATCTGGCCTTTAATAACATTCATTTGGATGTTCGTCTAACCTTTTTTTTTTAATGTTTCTACTTGTTTCAGAACGTTAAGAGACCATTCAAAAGTAACGTTCCCATAACATTTGAAGGATGATAAAACTGGAATGTTTACGCAACGATTACATAAGCAAGAAAAAAAATACTTTTAAAACGCTCTGTACGTTCAGAAACGTTTATAACATTAGCAAAACATATTTTTGTTGCCGTTTAGTCCGATTAAGCTCATGTAAGTGGTTTCAGGTGTACTTGACTCTCTAAAGAGTTTGTGTTTCTGCCAGTGTAATAACAAATTGGGTCCCCCTCGAAATTACGCATTACAATTTCTGATAATTATGATAAATACAGTTACAACTACATTATAATGACCATTTATGTCTGTATTAGTTAGCTATAGCCTACTAGCAAAGCATACAGATTAAGCAATTAGCCTGATAGCTTAGTTTTTACACACATTTGCAATTCTCAATCATCTTACACGAGTTAAATTAAGTGTAAAATATCCACATATTTCAGTTATAAATAAAACAAATGAATGATGTTCAATTATTCACTTGACTGTTATTATTTGTTAATAAACAGTTAATCAAGTGTAAGAAATTATGTTCAATTGGTTTTATTATGCACTAATGTGTTTTAAATTAATATCATTCATATAGGATAATCATTAACTGACAGCTTGGGGAGACCAGATTAGAGTGTTTGACGATTAGCTAAAGTTGCTAATCTGCCTATCTGTGCGTTTAATTAGCTTCCTCAGTCACAGTTTAGCGCTTTTGTACTTTAATGGTGTTAAGGATTCTCCGAACTGAAGAGACTGATTCATTCTCTGCCGTAACTCATCGGTTTATTTCTCCTCCTGAAGAGAAAATGCAGATTTAAAGCCCAGAGTCGCGGGTCAACAACAGTTAAACTGGATTTACAGTTGTGCTAACAACACTTCGACGATGACGACCGTTAAACACTTCGACAGCCTTTTATTAAAAAAAATGTGAATCATACTGTCATCATCTTACGACATCTCATTCTTTATCTCATGTGGATGCTTTGCAGAATACGTAATCTTTATTCGTTATTTCTCTGCCAGACACTTGTAAAATATTCGGCCGTATTATCTCACCAGCCGGTCGTAACGCGTCCAAGTCACACTGTATGAGATCACGGTCGTAAAGAAAGCAGTGTTTACTAGTTCGACTTCAACTACTATCCGCTCATCCTGAAGGAATTCCGTGTTTCCTCATGGATTGGAGAGCCAAGTGCGTGAACTTCCATTCAACCCGGAGTTTCCCTGTTATTATCTGCTGAAATCTGTAATCATCATCATCCTAAAAATATATACCTGGAAGCTCATTTTCACCAGGAAAAATAAAAAATTGCTTTGGTAAATCTTAATAATGACATTAAAAATAAACATTATGACGACATATTAAGTAAAACGTTTTACTTTGTCATGCTTATGAAATAAAGTGAAATTATGGCATAGTAGGTCACAATTATGGCATACTAGATTAAAAAGTCGAAATATGAGATAAAAAGTCAATGACGTATCATAATTTCACCTTTTTATGTCACACTCAGGGGCGCCGCTAAGGGGGGGAAAGTTAGGATGATTCTAAGGGCCCAGACACTTTTGGGGGCCCCAGAGATCGATTTTATTAACGGAATGGATGCGGTAGGGGGACCAACCTCATATTCTTTCATAGGGCCCAAAATTGATGGTGGCGCCCCTGGTCACACTTAAAGGGATAGTTCACCCAAAAATGAAAAGTATCCCATCATTTACTCACCCTCAAGCCATCCTATGTGTACAGTATATGACTTTATTCTTTCAGCCAAACACAATCTGAGTTATATTTAAAAAATATCCTGGCTCTTCCCAGCTTTATTATGGGATTGAATCTGCAGAGCCTGCGATTGATGATTTTGAAGCTCATAAAGCACATCCATCCATCCATCATAAGTAATCTATACGAGGTTCATAAAGGCCTTCTGAAGCGAAGCGATGTGTTTGTGTTAGAAAAATATCCATATTTATATTGGATATTATAACTATGATCACTGGCTTCCGGTAATGTCTGTATGCAAGGCGAGTTCCGGCGGAAGAGTGACTTATAGAAAGTTAGAAATATGGATATCATTTTGACTTTTTAAGTCATTATTTCCATCACATAATTGAGTTAGTGTGTCATTTTGTCTTTTCATCATATGACATAATTTTGAATTTTTATGTCATATTCATGATTTACAAAAGCATGATTTATTTTTTTCCTCATGTGGTGGAAACGGACTTCCATAGAAATCTGTCATCATCCATAACAGACTCAGTCTCAGATCTCCAGGATTCTGCCGTATTTTAATCTTCTTGTAATCTTGTTCCCACTGGCCGATCATCAGCTGTTCTGTCTGGAAATGTCTGATAGATGTGACTCAGGACTTTTAGTGTGCCATGATCCCTTTAACACTGTGCGTTTGTAATGATTTTGTTGGGTTTGTTAAATAAAGCTGCTTGTGAATGGATGTGATGTGTATTGTGTGTTTTGTTCTGCTGCATTTATTTCCAGAGCAGGATCAAATCAAAACACAAAAATACTCGGTAGCTTCATCAAAATATAGCATATTTAAATTCCTGATGTATAATGAAAGGTCATTACATTTTAAGTGTTGCCAGTGTCCTAATATATTTTGATAGCTAGATAAGAAAGAAAATCCAGTAATCACAAATGACTGTAATTGGTCAAACCACAAGTTCAAGTGCTTTAAAATAACTGATAACACATGACAACGCTGTTTACTTAAAGAGCGATCTGAATCCAGATACTTGATTTTAAAAACACATTGTTAAATTGAAAATGATCACGTTCTATTTTATTTGATTTGATTTTTGTGATCCGTTCTTTTTGAGATTTAATCGGTCATTTTATTCTGTATACGCGAGCGACCCATGTTTATTGCATCATCAGCGCGCGCCAAATTCAACATGGCGGCCGTTGTTTAGTTGTTTTTAATCTGCGGTTCCGAATCCCAAACGCAATAGCATTGAATCCGACAGTCTTCCTCGTCTTCATCCAGCATGAGCGATGAGAAGGAACCCGAGGGCCGTAACTTCTTCATGGGTTATGATGATCTGAGCGACAGCAGCAGTGACTCGGACAGTCATGAGTCCAGTAAGAAGAGCCGCATCGAGCCGGAAGCGTCCGGATCCTCGAACCCGCAGAGCCGCAAACGAGCCGCCGAGCCGCTGCCGAACCCCGACGACCTGTTCCGCTCCGTCAGCAGACCCGCGTTCCTCTACAACCCGCTCAACAAGCTCATCGACTGGGACCGGAGGACCGTCAAAGCGCCGGAAGAGGTCAGCCTGAAAGCCCTTCAGTAACTTATCACTGTTATGTTTAGTGCTGATAGTCAATAATACACTGATTTAATATTACGTTACTCCCCCTTTTCATTTTCTCTTGATCGTAGTCGTCACTGAGCTTCATCTCAACATATTTATTGAACGATTATGTTCAACGATTATATAATAAATGTTAGTAAGTATTTATTTATTTAATATTAATTGTTTTAATTTTTTTTGGCATGACTAATACAATATTGCAAAAGCTTGGAATACATAGAATAATAATAAAAGCATCAAAAATAATAGAAGAAAACATTATTACATAACTTAAAGGTATAGCGGAGGATCTTTCCAAATTTTAGATAAGACCCGCCCTCTCCACTTTTTGAAAAGTTTGATTGATTCACCAGAATGATTGACAATTAGGAGGACCAATAGTTTAGACTACCCACCAGGAAGTAAAACATCCTCCGCTATACCTTTAAATTTAAATAAACTGTACCAAATTAGAACATGTGTGAACATTTGATACCACAGTTTTTTAACAAATATATATGGGTGATTCTCCAACTACAGGCACTTTTGTGTCCTTGGCCTTTTTTTGTAAATAAATAAACAAACAAGTGCAAAAATAAATTGTCATTATGAAGTTCATGCTCCAACATCCTAGTAACCACCAAATCTTTCCCCTTTTTTCTTTTAAAAATGCTTTTGCAAGGCTGTTTATTAGCAGATTTTGCAGTTTTATGCTTGTCCCCAACCCAGACTGGCCCTCTTTGAATGTTAAAAAATTATATTAAAGGATCGATTTAAAAATATTTTTTAACATGTTTGTCTTAAGGACAAATAAAATAATATCATACCATCAAAATTCCATATGTATATCATCATTTTAAACTATTTTTGGAATGAAATAGGTCTGTGCCCAGGTTTTCCGTCATTTCCACCTCCCTCAACAAAATCCACTTTAATAGATCCACCTTAAATATTTTATTTACTTGGTAATCATGGAAATAATAGTGAAAAGGACGTATTAGTTGAAGATGAAACTTCAGGCACAAGAAAATAAATCAAGGTAACTCAAGCTTTTATACAGAGTATTTTTATTCAGCGTCATTTCCAGCTGTAGTTCGGCTGAATTATGTACAACAAATATGAAAATAATGTATTTATGTTTATTACGAGTAAACAACATGCTAAGTCCAAAAGTAGCTAAGCCTGAAATGAGGGAGTGCTAATATTGTAGAAAAACTGCATAAAATGTAATTTCCACCTCTGAGAAGTTACAGGCGTAGCTTTGGACATGATAAATGTAGTTTTTGTGCGCTATTTACATGTTCTCATGACATATTTGTGCTTTTGGACTGAGAACTTTATATATCACCATTCCAGTACACTCTAAATGTATTTTTATTTATCTATATTTATATGAATGTTTTGAGCAGGTTTATATAATTTGCATATCATTTGTAATCATTATTTTTAAAACTGTTAGGTATACTGTTCAACTCATATATGTTAAATAATAAAATACATGGTTAAAAATATTTTGGACTGGCA
This sequence comes from Leuciscus leuciscus, assembly GCF_965113295.1. Taxonomy (NCBI): domain Eukaryota; kingdom Metazoa; phylum Chordata; class Actinopteri; order Cypriniformes; family Leuciscidae; genus Leuciscus; species Leuciscus leuciscus. The sequence goes on from NC_138742.1 coordinate 1,841,748, forward strand.
ATTTAAGTAAAAATAAACAGAAACAATCTTTCCACCATAAACCGTCATTTCCACCACTTTCCACCACTACAGTTTTTAAGAAAAAAAATAAGAATAACCAATGATGTGGATCTAAATGTATTTTAAATCAAGTAGTAATAGTTCATTACTTACAATGTATGTGTGAGTGACTTATAATAAACATAGACCTGAGCAAAAATGAGATACTGTAGGCAAAAATCCCTCGTGGCATTTAGCAACTTGAAATAAAAATGCATTAAGTTCATGAAGTATTAGGATTTATTTTGTTACATGATTAGGTAGCCACTGATGTTGTTGACAGATACATATTCTTATATAACAGTTTTACAATATTATATTGTAATAAAATACATAAATTGAAAAGTGGTGGAAATGACATCTTTATAAGCGCTCTACAGAAAAACTGTTAAAAATAATAATAATCCATGGAATTCTAAAACTGTCCACTGTTATATTGTGTTAGAAGACAAATGAATGAAGCTAGGAAGATTGTTTTAAGAGTGTTTTAAGAGAGTGAATTTTCCATAAACTCACAGTGCCAAAAGTGCTCCTAGTTGGAGAATCACCCATATATATACACTGTACACACACACACACACACACACGTGACAGGAGGATCTCCACTCAAGTCTAAAAATGTTCCACATATGGTTGAAAGATCCATCATTGGCCTAGAATGATAATATTCTGAGAGTCAAAACTATAAAGTCAAGTCATCTTTATTTATACAGCGCTTTATACAACTCAGAGTGTTTCACAGCAGCTTTACAGAGATAACAGGAGAATAATGCAACAGAGTGTGTTTCCAGAAGAAAATAGTGTCACAGTCCAGCTTAAAGCAGGGCTATGCAGTTTTGGGAATTTCTTCGCTGTATTCCCGCTTTTTGCTGGCAGGTTTCTCTCTAGAGCTCCCCCCACAGCTTCGGAATAGATATTTGACAACACTGTTGTAAAAACTCGTTGGTGATTCTCAGACACCAGAGGCTATAGATCAACGACATCAAAGCAGACGGGACATTCTTTACAACGTCTTCTTCATTCGGGTTCGAACAGCGTGAGGGAGCGCAATAATGACAGCATTTTAGCAGATTTTTTTGCCGTAAAGCAATTCGTTACATCGCGAGACCTGATATAACGCTAGACTTCCTGACGCGGCGGCCGGCGGCCCAAAGTTGTAAGGGTGGTTTTTCGGCTCACAGGCGCTCTTGGGGTGCGAGACGACCACCATTCAACCCGAAAACAGTCATATAACTATTCCAATGACTCCGAAGCTGTTCGGTTAAGGTAAAAAAGTTACTTA
>NC_138742.1:1848068-1853068 GCF_965113295.1 Leuciscus leuciscus
AAACTTTTTCTTACACACTATCAGTCAAAAGTTCTGGATTTTTAATGTGTTTAAAAGAGTCTCTTCTGCTCACCAAGGCTGCATTCATTTGATTAAAAATACACAAAAAAACAGTAATATTATTAAATCTTATTATAATTTAAAATAAAACAAGTGTAATTTATTCCTGTGATCAAAGCTTCTTCTTCTTCTTCTTCCGCTCTGGAAGTTTAGGGCAGAACAATATGGTATAAAGTTGTGAGATTTGGCACACACATAGAAGACAGTCTGAACGTTCACCACAGACATTTTTAACTCATTCCCTCTAGCGCCACCAACTGTCCAAAAGTTGACATTCACATTTATGCCAATAACTTTTGAACCATAAAGGCTAGAAACAACATCCTCATATCTGTTCAATTTAATTCAATTCACATATATTTGAATAGCGCTTTTCACAATACATGGGGCCGGTTTCACAAAGACTTTGACTTTGGCTTAGATATAGTAGATAGTCAGACTTCAGATAGACATCTAAATCAGACCGTTGCACAAAGCACTTAAGACTCTGACTATCTTAAGTAGGACTACACTGCAATGCATTCTGGGTAAAATAAGACACTTTTCAAAACAAAAAACATGTTAGGATCGAGTAAACGCATTCAACCGCTCAGTGCAGTTTACCCCAGCGGAACATATGTGTTTGTTGGAGGAGATTAACAGTTACAAGGACATTTTACTTGGGAAATTTAGCGGAGAATGTAGTAACAAGAAGAAATGTTTAAATTATGAGCCATTTTCCCTTTTCTTTTGGCTGTTTGTAATGTAACTGATTGTTACTGCTGGTTGCCAAGGTAACAGAGTCTTAGACCTAAGTTAGCCTGGGGGTAAGGGGTCTGGGGGTAAGTTAGCCTGGGGGTAAGGTGTCTGCGGGTAAGTTAGCCTGGGGGTAAGTTAGCCTGGGGGGAAGGTGTCTGGGGGTAAGTTAGTCTGGGGGTAAGTTAGCCTGGGGGGAAGGTGTCTGGGGGTAAGTTAGTCTGGGGGTAAGTTAGCCTGGGGGGAAGGTGTCTGGGGGTAAGTTAGCCTGGGGGGAAGGTGTCTGGGGGTAAGTTAGCCTGGGGGTAAGGGGTCTGGGGGTAAGTTAGCCTGGGGGGAAGGTGTCTGGGGGTAAGTTAGCCTGGGGGGAAGGTGTCTGGGGGTAAGTTAGCCTGGGGGTAAGGGGTCTGGGGGTAAGTTAGCCTGGGGGTAAGGGGTCTGGGGGTAAGTTAGCCTGGGGGGAAGGTGTCTGGGGGTAAGTTAGCCTGGGGGTAAGGTGTCTAATGTTTTTGGTCTAAATTAAGTCAGTCTTTATTTTTGTGAAACAGTCTAACTTGCATTAGCCTAGTCTATGAGCACATGCTAGACTTGTCTAACACTATAGACCGGTCTAAAATAGCTTTGTGAAACCGGCCCCAGATCTTGTGAAAGATAGACCTGTCTATCTCCTCAGACCTTGCTGACGAAAAAACACGGAATTCAAGTCAATTCGTCAAAGCGTTCTCGTTTAATGTGAGCACAAACTCTACGAAATGGCCCTAACCCTAACCCTAACCCTAACCCTAACCCTAACCCTAACCCTACACGCCAAAATGGATGAGGCTATATCTCCGCAACACTTCAACTTATTCTGACCAAAATTGGTGTGTGTTATTATGGCAACCTTGACCTGAGGATGCCTGCACAGTTTCGGCACAGTGCCACCTAGTGGTCAGGAAAAATGCAATTTTTTTATTTATTTGCTTTTAACTTCTGAACAGTTCTTCTGACCAAAAATCTCTCACAAAGAAAAATCTCAAAAAATGTCACCCAACACTGACCACACCAGATCAATTTGATGTAAGCGCCACCTATTGGTCAAAAGTTATAGTCAAGTCAAGTCTCCTTCATTTATACAGCGCTTTAACAATATGGACTGTTTCAAAGCAGCTTTACAGTGATAATAGGAGATTACAGTAACAGAGATTGTTTAGGCTTTACAGCAGATCTAGAATAAAGTTATTGTCCAGATAAAGTTAGTTTTGATTGATTCACTTCCGTTGCAAAGATCATTAGTTATTAACTTAGGGCTCGCTAACACGACACCGTTCTAACAGAAGACGTATAATGCGTTCTGGCCGTTCATTCGCACGATAACAGTGTTTGGTGCTCGAGAACGCGAACTTTGAAATACAGTCAAAGGTGCAAGAAATACTTCAAAAGTAAAAACTTCAAAAACGCGAATCCACGACAACGCTGATGGCGTGCACATGCATATTCCGTGTCTAGTCTATTGGTATGTGCGTTTATATATTTTTATATATTTTTATATATATATATATATGACTGCAGGCACGTAGACTTTCTATACAAATTTAGATCACCAAATTACTTGTCCGGCCTGCATAATACAGAATGTTTAGTCGTTTCATTCACCAAATGCACAAATATTTGGTGATAAGCAATTATATCACAAGTGATTGTATTCAACAATTTAGCTTAAAATCGTCTCCAAATGTCTTTACTCATTATTGCAGTTGGTCTGATGTTCGCTGCCTTGATCTTTATCTCCTTGTTCTGCATCTGTGGTGCTCGGCCCCTTAACTGTGGCTTGCAACTATATTCCAGGTGTGTTATTATTGTAACCCCTATTGTAAACGTGAGTTTTCTTAAGAACCTACTTTGGCGAACTAGTCCTAGCTTTTTGGCCCGATCAGAACCAAAGCAGTGCCGAAAGATTCTTTGGAGTCTGATTGTCAATAGCTATACAAAAAAAAAAAGTAGAAATTTCGGTTTTTCGAAATTGTTCGTAATTTGTTCGTAAATTGAAGCCGCCAAGTTGTTCAAAAAGTGGGAGGAGCCACTTTTACTAAAATAGCTATAACTCGTGAAGGGAATGAGATATTTTCACCAAACTCAGTGCACCTGATCATGAAAGTGCTCATTCTGTGGTCGCGTTGAAAAGGACGCGGCGACTGGCCACTTGGTGGCGCTATAACCCCAAAATATTACGAAAATGGCTATAAGTAGTCAGCCGCTAGTCCGATTGACTTGAAAATTGGCATGCCGTGTCTTTGTCCGAGCTGCCACGATTGTATATGCGTACATTGATGTATCTCAAAAAACATGTCCGCCATCGGCCAATGAATTACTGTTAACTGTTAAAGAACTTTAAATCCATATATTTCCCATGGTAAATTTCCTGTATTGGTTGTAAATCATCATTCTCTGATTGAGATTGTAATAGACTTGCTAAATAAAACATAATATCTTTCTACACATGTGCTTAAAGGCCTCAAACCACTGATATTACTCTATTATTATTATTCCTCCTGAATGGCAGTCAATGGCAGCCCTATGAACAAAACATAGGAAAATAATGAGATTTGGCACACTTGTAGTGATTGTCATGAATAGAAATCTGACCAATTTTGTAGTCTCTAGGACCAACTCTATAGCGCCACCACCAGTTCAAAAAATTCACTTTTCAAATGGTTATAACTTTTGAACCCTTTGTTCTAGACAAATGAAATGTGTTAAACCTGATTCCTCTCAACATGCGGATCACATTCACCATCTCATTCCCATTACATGTACATATTCTTCACATTCTGCTTCTGTATGAGCTCTTCTGGCTCTGCGCTGCCGTTAAATGACGTCGGTGTATTTGCTGATGGTGATATTTGTGCATTTGGTGAATGATTGACCCGTGTAAATGTGATCCACGAGCGCAGGCTTCGCTCTCTTGTAGACCACAAACATGCATCTATTAAGGGTGACCTAAATTCCACTGCGTACAATTACGTCTTATGAGCTTTGCGGAACCAGAGAGGAAAAAAAAAAGACTTGACTTGGAGTTCATGGAAAATCAGTGTTTGGATCGATTGGCCTCTTATGGAGATGCAAGGCCTTCATACATATTCAGATTTCACATCTCTGTATTATGAATGGGCTTGGATAACAGTATGCGTATTCATTTAAGGCAGACTGGTCGTCAGGGGGACCGAGACGTCATGACGACTGTCCCGTTACCATAGTGATGAGAAACAGGAAATGATGACCTCAAGAGCTGAAGAGGAAGAGCATAGACGGGTGTCTTTACATGTGTCTGGATGGAGCATTCATTGATTAGCAATTAATATACACTACCAGTCAAACGCTTGGGATCGGTACGATTTTTTATGTTTTAGAAAGAGTCTCTTCTGCTCACCAAGGCTGCATTTATTTGATTCAAAATAAAAAAATAAATAAAAAAAAACGTAATATTGTGAAATATTATTATGATGTAAATCATCTGTTTTCTATGTGAATATATAGTAAAGTGTAATTTATTCCTTTGATCAAAGCTGAATTTTCAGCATCATTACTCCAGTCTTCAGTGTCACATGATCCTTCACAAATCACTCTAATATGATGATATGATGATCGAGAAACATTTATGATTATTATCAGTGTTGTTTCGGGATTCTTTGATGAATTGAAAGTTCAAAAGAACAGCATTGATCTGAAATATAATCTTTTGTAACATTAAACACTACCGTTCAACAGTTTGGGGTCTTTTTTTTTCTTTTTTGTTGTTGTTTTTTTTACAAAAGTTGAAATAAATAAAAGAAATCACTCATTTTATTCATCAAGGATGAATTAAATTGATCAAAAGTGACAGTAAAGACATTTATAATGTTACAGAAGATTCTTTTTCAGATAAACGCTGCTGTTTGATCACTGACTGGCGGTTTTCTCTTGAACTTTGATGCGTTCGCATGATGATAGGGCGTTGATGATGTTTTTGCACGTTGCTATGCAGTTGCTAGGGTGTTTTGATTGGTTGCTGGTCATTATTATAGGTCATTATTATATACTACAACTAAACTTTTTTTTTTTTATTCAGTTATTTGCCAAAGCAACATTTTCATTTAGTTTACCATGATGTGCTAAAATAACTAAAAGCGAATTAAAATGTAATCAAAACTATATTAAAAACATGACTAAAATGTACTAAAACTTTG
>NC_138742.1:1855568-1858068 GCF_965113295.1 Leuciscus leuciscus
TTCTGAGTTGTAGTTGTTGTTGCGATATGAACTTTGATAAACGTATGAATGATCTCCTGTATTATGATTATGATTATGAGTCAGTCTCGCAGGATCTCGGATGGATGTGATTTACCGGCCCGATAAAACTCCCATCATTCCCAGACGAGCTTCGACACGCTGATCAACAACAGATATATGAATATGAATATGAATGAGAGTGAGCGAGCGAATCTCTTTCCCCTGAGGAGCGGATGGGATATAATTCAGTGTGTGATGATGATTATGATTATGCTATTGAGACATAATCAGGCTATTAGTGTGAGTCCGTGTGTTTAAACAGGCCTGATCATTATCGCATAAACACATGCAATATGTGTGACAGGGTCATAAATTAACATGACTTCTTGACGGCTCTATATCGAGCTTATAACTTTATTATGAATTAAAATTATATATATATAAACTGCTCAGAATTTGATAAAGATTCAAATAGAAATATACAAAAACAAGTCATGACAGTCAGACTGTTTTTAATCTCACGAATGATTATATAATATCTTATTTTTTATACAGTAGAGTCAATTCCGGTAAACTGAGTCTCTATATTCTTTACATTTTTAAATATAATAAATAAAAATGTATTATATAGATTACTTTTATTAGCCTATATATTTTACTTAGTTCTTATGATATGTATGTATATATATATATATATATATATATATATATATATAAACATGTTTTACGTTTTATATAGTGTGTTCAAATTAAATTTGATAAATTATTATTTATATATCCAATTTGATCAAGCATATGTATTATGTATGTTATATATGTAGTATATTATAGTGTATGTATGTTGTACATTATTCTATACTATAATAATATATGCGATATATGAAAATATAATTATAGTTTTTAAGTAATATTTCACGTTATTATATATTTTTTTTAAGTAAAGTACTTTAAATGTAATTACGAGTAGCCTAAATACAAGTGTTTATTTTAGTGTCCTTGTTACACATATTACATGTACTTACCATAGTAATAACAGTAAATTATGCATAAATACATGAAACTAATCCTCAACCAAACGCTAATCCTACCCTAACCCTATAGTAAGTACATGTAGTTTGATAATATTACCATATGTTAAGAAGTCGCTTTTCAGCAGCTTCTGGTAAGTGTGGAAAAATAAATATATATATATTTTTTAAATGGCTCAATTAGAAAATGCACTCTTGTGCAAGGTGATATTTATTCACAGTGAGGCTTTGGTAATCCACAGGCGTGTAAAATACCTTTTTTTTTTTAAGTGCAAAAAATAAATAAATAAAACTATACAAAAATAAACAAAAGGAGGAAAAACTTATTTTTTTTTTTAGATATTTGGCCTGGAAACAAGACAAAAATACTGAGTAAGAACAGCATTTTTTTGCAGTGTACTTAAATATTTAATTACACTATAACAATGACACCTTAAATATAAAGTGTAACCCTGTATAGAATAGCCTAGTTAGCAAGCTAGTGCAGAGATCTAGGCTGCATGTGGAGTGTGTTTGAGCTCCGCCTCTAAACCTTTAACCCCCACAGAAACTATCTGAACTATGTAGAGAGAGAGAGAGAGAGAGAGAGAGAGAGAGAATGTGAATGTGTGTGTGTGTGTGTGTGTGTGATTTGATCAGTGGATCATGGAGCTTCGCTCAGACCGCGGTGTGTCGGACTCTCCTGCCCGCTCAGACGCGCCTCTCGCTCGGTCACTTCAGCTCCGGAGCGCTGCTGATCGGAACTAACGCTGGAGGACCGGATCGGTACCGATGGCTGATCCTCTGCGGAGGACAATTCTAGCCAAACTCAGGGGCAAGAAACCCAAAGGGAAAGACACGAACCGGGCGAGAGAAGGTAAAGAAAAAGTTTCTCAACCGCAGTCAGACAGAGATTATTATTTATCACGTGAGATGAGAACCGGACCGGGGTCGCGAGAACCGGACTCGCACCGGACCAGGGGCCCAGTCCCCGGGGTCTCGGATCAACCCGAACCGAAGCGCTTCCACACGATCGGGGACTCGATAGGCTTCGGAAGTTGCGATTCAAAAGCCCAATCAGAGCCATTAAAACCAACAGATGGTCAAGATCAAACGCGTAAACAAACAAATGTTACATTACGCGAGCCAAAGTCCGAGGAAATCGACCCGAAAACTAGCGATATGTTTGATTATATAGACGGAAATATCCAGGAAAGCGATTTCATTCAGGTTTTAGAGAGTGCACTGGAATATCACGGGGAATTTAGGATGCAAAACCCGAGTTTTTTCCCCACCGAGCTGGAAATAACCGTGGCCCCCGGGGCCCCTCGACACCACTCGGTCGACAGCGAGGACGACGATTATTATGATAACCAAATTCTGCCATTTTACGAGCCATACGGTCACGATCATGCGAACGAGCGGAACGTAGTGGAGAAAATATCAAACAAAACCGCACTAGAGACGAACAGACTGAAGTCGCAGTTAAAAGA
>NC_138742.1:1860568-1870568 GCF_965113295.1 Leuciscus leuciscus
CATCATAGACCTGGATCTGAAGAGTTTTGGGATGTGGCGACAGGAATAATGGGAAAACTCCCAGAATCCTCGAGCAGAAGCATTATACAACGATTTTTGTAAAGAAACACACTTTTATTTAGTTATTTTATTGTATTTCATTACGTGCACGCTTTATTGGATCATCCTTCTTCGGAAGTGTTTCGTTTGGCTCCTGGTGTGTGTGTGTGTGTGATTGTTTCCCGACTCCCTTGAGCTACAGCTTCTGTAACTGAATACGCTGCTCCATATTTAGAAGTGTCTAAAGTTCACGCTTGTTTGTGCGTCTGGTGTGCACGTGTGTGTGTGTAAATATTCAGAGGAAGGCAGTAAATGTGTGTTGGCTGGAATTCTCTGCGTGTGAGAGCTTGTCCTCCGTTATGAAAGACCCTTTAAGTGAGTCTCGGCATTCACAGCTGAGCTTTTAACTCTCTAACCTCGATCGCACACACTCTGTAATGTCCCGAACCCTGCAGCTGAACAACATCTGAGAGAGTTTCTCAATCAAACGCATGTTTCGGGAATCCGGATGCTCTTTTTCCTACACAGCTTCATCAGGTCTTTAAAGAGCCCATTGATAAAGTCTTGGTGTTGTTTTTAGGCTCTACTAGACAGAGTTGTGTGTAACTCATTACAAGTCACTTGAGTTATGTAATCAGATTACTTTTTCAAGTAACTAGTAAAGTAACGCATTACTTTTAAAATTTGCAACAAAATATCTGTTACTTTTTCACATTTATTGTGAGTGAGTGTGTGTGTGTGTGTGTGTGTGTGTGTGTGTGTGTGTGTGTGAACATGATGGTTATTGTAGTTGCAGACTAAATGTGAACATACATTCACTCATCTCACTTGCACAAAAAAAGATCATATTCAATATTTCTTTAATGAATATAATCAGTGAAATGCAGAATCAGAACACTATGCAAACGTCCAATAACTAAATATGTTAAATAAAAATGTATCTCACTTTATTGACCGAAGTACTTGCTTCTGGCCTTCAATGATTCAGTTAAACCATAAGCAAAATACTTTAGATTTTTTTCTTATTGGTAAAGTGTTAAACTTTCTTCTCCTGCATCTATTCTACTGTGATCCAGAACAGCAGCTGAAAGATTTGCTTGTTTGCTTTCCTCTACTGAACACTACTGTACTCTCTCTACTGTACTCTATCTCTACTGTACTCTCTCTACTGTACACTATCTCTACTGTACTCTATATCTACTGTACTCTATCTCTACCGTACTCTATCTCTACTGTACACTACTGTACACTACTGTACTCTATCTCTACTGTGCTCTGTCTCTAGTGTACACTACTGTACTCTATCTCTACTGTACTCTATCTCTACAATATATCTACTGTACTCTATCTCTACTGTTCGCTACTGTACTCTATCTCTACTGTGCTATATCTCTACTGTACACTACTGTACACTATCTCTACTTTACTCTACCTCTACTGTACACCACTGTACTCTATCTCTACTTTACTCTACCTCTACTGTACACCACTGTACTCTATCTCTACTGTTTACACCACTGTACTCTATCTATTCTGTACTGTACACTACTGTACTCTCTCTACTGTACAACACTACTCTATCTCTACCGTACCCTGTCTCTACTGTACTCTATCTCTACTGTACACTACTGTACTCTATCTCTACCGTACTCTGTCTCTACTGTACTTTCTCTACTGTACTCTATCTCTACTCTATCTCTACTGTACTCTATCTCTACTGTACACTATTGTACTCTATCTCTACTGTACTCTATCTCTACTGTACACTACTGTACACTATCTCTACTTTACTCTATTTCTACTGGACTCTACTGTACTCTATCTCAGCTGTACTCTATCTCTACTGTACACCACTGTACTCTATCTCTACTGTACGCTACCTCTACTGTACTCTATCTCAGCTGTACTCTATCTCTACTGTACTGTATCTCTACTGTACGCTACCGTACACTACCTCTACTGTACTCTATCTCTACTGTACTCTATCTCTACTGTACTCTATCTCTAATGTGCACTGTCTCTAGTGTACACTACTGTACTCTATCTCTACTGTACTCTATCTCTACAATATATCTACTGTACTCTATCTCTACTGTTCGCTACTGTACTCTATCGCTACTGTGCTATATCTCTACTGTACACTACTGTACACTATCTCTACTTTACTCTACCTCTACTGTACACCACTGTACTCTATCTCTACTGTTTACACCACTGTACTCTATCTGTACTGTACACTACTGTACTCTCTCTACTGTACAACACTACTCTATCTCTACCGTACTCTGTCTCTACTGTACTCTATCTCTACTGTACACTACCGTACTCTATCTCTACCGTACTCTGTCTCTACTGTACTTTCTCTACTGTACTCTATCTCTACTCTATCTCTACTGTACTCTATCTCTACTGTACACTATTGTACTCTATCTCTACTGTACTCTATCTCTACTGTACACTACTGTACACTATCTCTACTTTACTCTATTTCTACTGGACTCTACTGTACTCTATCTCAGCTGTACTCTATCTCTACTGTACACCACTGTACTCTATCTCTACTGTACACTACCTCTACTGTACGCTACCGTACACTACCTCTACTGTACTCTATCTCTACTGTACTCTATCTCTAATGTACTCTATCTCTAATGTGCACTACTGTACGCTACCTCTACTGTACTCTACTGTACTCTATCTCTACTGTACACTACTGTACTCTATCTCAGCTGTACTCTATCTCTACTGTATTCTACCTCTACTGTACTCTATCTCTACTGGACTCTACTGTACTCAATCTCTACTGTACTCTATCTCTACTGTACACTACTGCACTCTACTGTACTCTATCTCTACTGGACTCTACTGTACTCTATCTCTACTGTACTCTATCTCTACTGTACTCTATCTCTACTGGACTCTACTGTACTCTATCTCTACTGGACTCTATCTGTACTCTATCTCTACTGGACTCTATATGTACTGTACTCTATCTCTACTGTACTCTGTCTCTACTGTACTCTACTGTACTCTATCTCTACTGTACACTACTGTACGCTACCTCTACTGTACTCTATCTCAGCTGTACACTACTGTACTCTACTGTACTCTACTGTACTCTATCTCTACTGTACTCTACTGTACTCTATCTCTACTGTACTCTATCTGTACTCTCTCTACTGGACTCTACTGTACTCTATCTCTACTGTACTCTATCTGTACTCTCTCTACTGGACTCTACTGTACTCTATCTCTACTGGACTCTATGTACTGTACTCTACTGGACTCTATCTCTACTGGACTCTATATGTACTGTACTCTATCTCTACTGTACTCTATCTCTACTGGACTCTATATACTGTACTCTATCTCTACTGTACTCTATCTCTACTGTACGCTACTGTACGCTACCTCTACTGTACTCTATCTCAGCTGTACTCTATCTCTACTGTACTCTATCTCTAATGTGCACTACTGTACGCTACCTCTACTGTACTCCACTGTACTCTATCTCTACTGTGCTCTACTGTACTCTATCTCTACTGGACTCTACTGTACTCTATCTCTACTGTACTCTATCTCTACTGTACACTACTGTACTCTACTGTACTCTATCTCTACTGGACTCTATCTCTACTGTACTCTTTCTCTACTGTACTCTATCTCTACTGTACTCTATCTCTACTGGACTCTACTGTACTCTATCTCTACTGTACTCTATCTGTACTCTATCTCTACTGGACTCTATCTGTACTCTATCTCTACTGGACTCTATCTCTACTGGACTACTGTACTCTCTCTCTCTACTGTACTCTATCTGTACTCTATCTCTACTGGACTCTATCTCTACTGGACTCTATGTCTACTGGACTCTACTGTACTCTATCTCTACTGGACTCAATCTCTACTGTACTCTATCTCTACTGTACACTACCGTACTCTACTGTACTCGATCTCTACTGGACTCTACTGTACTCGATCTCTACTGTACACTACTGTACTCTATCTCTACTGTACACTACTGTACTCTACTGTACTCTATCTCTACTGGACTCTACTGGATCCTATCTCTACTGTACACTACTGTACTCTATCTCTACTGGATTCTACTGTACTCTATCTCTACTGTACTCTATCTGTACTCTATCTCTACTGGACTCTATCTCTACTGGACTCTACTGTACTCTATCTCTATTGTACTCTATCTGTACTCTATCTCTACTGGACTCTATCTCTACTGGACTCTACTGTACTCTATCTCTACTGTACTCTATCTGTACTCTATCTCTACTGGACTCTATCTCTACTGTACTCTATCTCTACTGGACTCTACTGTACTCTATCTCTACTGTACTCTATCTGTACTCTATCTCTACTGTACTCTATCTCTACTGGACTCTATCTCTACTGGACTCTACTGTACTCTATCTCTACTGGACTCTATATGTACTGTACTCTACTGTACTCTATCTCTACTGGACTCTATATGTACTGTACTCTATCTCTACTGTACTCTATCTCTACTGGACTCTATCTCTACTGTACACTACTGTACTCTACTGGACTCTATCTCTACTGTACTCTACTGTACTCTATCTCTACTGTACTCTATCTCTACTGGACTCTATCTCTACTGTACACTACTGTACTCTACTGGACTCTATCTCTACTGTACACTACTGTACTCTACTGTACTCTATCTCTACTGGACTCTATATGTACTCTATCTCTACTGGACTCTATCTCTACTGGACTCTACTGTACTCTATCTCTACTGGACTCTATATGTACTCTATCTCTACTGTACTCTATCTCTACTGGACTCTATTTCTACTGTACACTACTGTACTCTACTGTACTCTATCTCTACTGTACTCTACTGGACTCTATCTCTACTGGACTCTATATGTACTGTACTCTACTGTACTCTATCTCTACTGTACTCTACTGGACTCTATCTCTACTGGACTCTATATGTACTGTACTCTACTGTACTCTATCTCTACTGAACACGTGTGAATCTGCATTTCCTTCAGCCTGAGGATTATTTTTTCACTTTTGGTGTGAAAGGGTCTTTACATTTGCCCAAATATACAGTATAACTTTTTTATTATAAAAAAACAAGCCCAGCCCATGTGAAAAAAAGTAAGGTAACGCATTACTTTTCTAAAAAAGTAACTAAGTAACACAATATTGTAATGCATTACTTTTAGAAGTAACTTTCCCCAACAATGCAACTAGAAAAGGTTTTCCTGCTTGAATGTTGATTATTTTCCTCATATTCTCCATTGTTGCGGCTCCTCTCTTCCCAGTCTGTCAGTAACGCTCTGTTTACTTCCTGTCTCTATGAAGCCCCTCCTTCTGAAAAGCACACTGTGCTCTGATTGGTCGGCTGGAGCAGTGTGTTGTGATTGGTCGAGTGCTTCTCCCTTTGCTTTGAGCTTTGAGCGTTGTAAGTTTGCAGATGTTGTTTATGCTCAAACAGCAACATTACACACTAACTAAAGTTAGAAAAGTCAAATCATAATCAACCACCCCTTTAATTCTGTGATTTGTGGATGTTGAGAAGAAATATCTGCAGTCGTGTTGTTCCCTCTGAACTGTGTGAATTACAAATTATTGCGGACAATAAAATTACAGAACACTGACAGAGCGAGTGAATCTGTGTGTGTGTGTGTGTGTGTGTGTGTGAGTGTGTGTGAGAGTGAGTGTGTGTGTGTGTGTGTGTGTGTGTGTGTGTGAGTGTGAGTGTGTGTGTGTGTGTGTGTGTGTGTGTGTGTGTGAGTGTGTGTGTGTGTGTGTGTGTGTGTGTGTGTGTGTGAGTGAGTGTGAGTGTGTGAGTGTGAGTGAGTGTGTGTGAGTGTGTGTGAGTGTGTGTGAGTGTGAGTGTGAGTGTGTGTGTGTGTGTGTGTGTGTGTGTGTGAGTGAGTGAGTGTGAGTGTGTGTGTGTGTGTGTGTGTGTGTGTGAGTGTGTGTGTGTGTGTGTGTGTGAGTGTGAGTGTGTGTGTGTGTGTGTGTGTGTGTGTGTGTGTGTGAGTGTGTGTTAAACTCGAGGCCTGTTGGAACACACCTCAGTGGTTCAGGTCGACGCTGACCTGTAGTTGTTCCTCTCTTCTTGTCCTCCATCTCCGGGTCTCCGTGCGTCTTTACAGGAGAATCAGCCGAGAAGGAGAGATCCGTTAAAGAGCTTATCGAGAGCGTTCAAATCCTCCTTACGTAAGACCAGCATCACATGCTTTAGTCGCTGGTGAAACGCTTCTGTAATAACACAGGAATAATGATATACTCACACTGTTTTACGAGGGAACCCGTCTGGGAATGAGACCTGCTTTTTATAAAGCTAGAGAAACGTGATAATGCATATCACAGCCATCTTTACTGTAGCGTGTCACGGCAAGACTTAATCTCGTCCGTAAATCACGTCCCACACACACACACACACACACACACGTAAGAGACAGCAGAGCTGCAGGATTCTGGGTGAACTGAGAATCAACGTGTGTTTGTTTGAAATAGAGATCATGATTCTGAATAGACAATTATTGAACATGACGTGATTTACTAGAGCTTCTGACTAACTGTTAATGGCTGGAATCTATTTAATATATATATATATATATATATATATATACAGTACTGTGCAAAAGTTTTAGGCATGTTAATATCCCAGTACTTCATACTAATGATCTGAAAAGACAGAAATAATGATACAGTGCAGCTCTAATATACAGATATACTGATGTGCTATTTTGAATTAGAAAGTAAATCTTTTGAATGGTAGTGTACATATTGCATAACTTGTTTTGGACTAATCTAATGTCATGTGACTTTGAATGTCATTGATCTGCAAGAACAGTGACAGAAACATCCTCAGCCTGAACTCCTAGATTAGCAGAACGCTCGTTGTTGTTCATTCCCGAATCCCAGAATTCCCGTGGGGGGGAAACCGGCCTCCGGAGCCTGGAATCCTCTGGCGTTTCGACAGAACACACACTGTAATGAAGTGTTTGAGTTTTATTTTCAGGTCTCCTTTTGACCTCTCTAAACACACACTGGCCGAAGCACTGGAAGTCGTCGCATGGTTTCGTGAGAAAGTGTCTGAGATCCACGGCTTTATAAAGCGCTTCTACAGTGTGTGTTTACAAGCAACATTTGTCATTTCATGTCCTGATCCAGTAGCTTTTACTGAGATGTGCTAAAGAAGATTGTGTGCGTCATGAAACCCCCTCTAATAAACAGTAGTTTTGTCCATAACTTTTGCTTTGAGTTCATAATGTTCTCCTGAATGTTGACAATTCAATTTTGGCAGAACAAGTATTTAATATTGTGTTATTCTCACAGTGAATGTTTTCCCGATTTTTCATCCACTGGAAGTTTTTTGGGAAAACATCACATATGTCCATCTGACCCTTTTTTCAAATAAAATATAATAATAAATTTTTTTAAATACAGAAACAGTAACTGTAATTTTAGTATTATGTATATACTATTATAGATGTGAATTTGCTTTTATTTGTATGTTTTCAGCTGTAAAATGTGACAGATGAAAACATAAAACTTAAATGCTACTTCAAAATATCAAGAAAATATCAAAAATACATAATACTAAAATTACAAGTTATCTTTTTTTTTTGACAAAATGAAAGTTAGTTGTATAGTTGAAAATATAAAAATATAATATAAAATATATATAAAAATTTATATAATTTGTCAAATTAAATATGAACTATTGAACATAAGAAAATTTTTTTTAAATAGTAAAAACTTGTAACCGTGTAATTTTAGCATAATTTATATACTATTATAATTTTTATTTATATTTTGATGTATTTTTATTTTGATATTTTCATCTCTGAATTTGTCAAATTAAATATGAAAATTACATTTTTTAAATAGAAAAATGATTTGTAAACTTAGCATTATTTATATACTATTATAGATTTATTGATATTTTGAAGTAGCTTTTATTTATATTTTCAACTGTGCAACTATTACATTTTCTTCATTTGTCAGTATTACAGTTTTTATTGATATGTATTGATATTTTGAAGTAGCTTTTTTATTTTCAGTTTTAATAGTTTAGTAAAATTAATTTAGTGCTTTTGTCAGTTTATTAGTTTTAGTTTTTTGTTAAATATTTAGGAAATACAGGAAAATGCAACATGTGCAGCTCAAATCTGTCATATCGGCTACATAAAATCATAATGAGAACATTATAATTGTGTGTTTTGGGACGTGGCTTATAATGGTGAAACTTATGTTTTTATAATCAGGCTCTCAAAAATGATATAAAAATTTGTATTCAGATTTATTGGTCAATATATCGGTTATCGGCTTTCAAATATAACGAATTATCGGTTATTGGTATCGGCCAAAATGTTCATATCGGAGCTTCCCTATTATATTTTATTTCAGCTTTATTCAATTAACAAAAATGTTTTTTTCAGTAGTTTTAGTTTATTGAAAACAGCACTGGTTGCAAATATTATAATTTGTTTGCAGAAGGTTTTGGGTTTAATTTCCTCCTGAGGACTTTAAGCAGGTCGTGTCCTAAAGCTGGGGTCAAACTCAGTGTCCAGAGACTGTATTTACACTCACTGAGGTGTTTATGTTCCTGTTCTCTGAGCTCTCGTACGCTAGTGCCAAGACATCTGCGAAAGTGTTTGGAAAGCATTTCAATCTGTAGAACCGATCATCTCTTCATCTTTACTACTAGTTACAGCAGCAAATAAACATGAACGAACATCAGAAGGAATCATTACTGAAAGATATTACAGATGTTTTCAGATGAATAGCTCTTTTAGTCACTCCTGGATAAACGGAAATGTGCAGTGAGGCGGATTAGCTGAGGTGACGTGACGCTAACGCTAGCAAACAAACGGCTAGCAGTGACATCAGCGGCAATCCACCTGTCACTCAAGTGGCCACGCCCTTAATTATGCAGAACTTTAAGGCTTAATATAATTTAAATGGATGAGTTATAAAAATATTCACCCCCGTCACAGTCGCCATGACGGGCAAGATTAGCTATATAGACCAAAACCACGTTTTGCACCAGTCTGTAAACGTGTTTTTCTGCTGTAAAGTTGGGCATTTTAACATGGGGGTCTATGGGATTGACTCTCTTTTGCAGCCGGTCTCTAGTGGCAGGTCGATGAATTGCAGTTTAAGTCACTTCAGTGTTGGATTCAAGAGAGAGAGACCAGAAGGTTGGCGCTTGGGATGGACTTGCATGTTTTGTGCTAATCACAGATTAAATTAATTTAAACTGATTATGCCCTGATTTTCTAACCGGATGCACTTGCATGATGTGCTAATCATAGAAAAAGATCCCATAAATTATCTAAAAATCGAAGCGAAGTTTCTTTTGTGACGTTCTGCGTTTTCATTCGTAGCACCGATGGAGTGTGTCGGCGGGTCGTCAGGTGTGTATCCGCGAGACCTTTTCGCCCCGTTCAACCACATCACCGTCTCCAAAAAACGCAACTGGCTCCAGCAGAGCGTCCTGAGACCCCGGCTAGCCGACGACAACGACGCCGACGACGAGGGAGAGATTTGGTACAACCCCATTCCTGAGGACGAAGAACCCAACTGCGTTCCCGCCATCACGGTGTCTCATACGGACGGCGACGGGGCCGACGAAAGACCGACGCTCGTGTGCAAGACACAGGAGGAGAACCTCACCGTCAGAGCGACAGGTATTTTAAAAATAATCTTTTGTCTTTTCTAGAATAATGTATTTTCTTTTGGTCTGTGCGATACCTCATGTTTCCAATTTGCCAGTTTTCATTGTCAATTGCGTTCGTTCTTGTTGCGCGTCCTCAAACTGGCGACCCGCGCGAGCGTCGAGTCTGTGGAGGCGGGAGAAACCACGATCTCCGATATTTTGAATTTGGACTGCAGTACCTATGTCCACCACTAGCTGTCATTCAGCTAAGCTAGCTAAAGCTAGCTAAAGTCA
>NC_138742.1:1878068-1885568 GCF_965113295.1 Leuciscus leuciscus
CATTGCTTGGTGATTGGTTGAGCTAAACTGGTATTATCTAATTGTGTAGTTAAATTTAACAGCTGACAGATATTCAACATAATTCATGTGTGAGACAGTCTAACAGAACGACGGACAAAACCAGTCAAATATCAACTGAGTTCTCCTCATATTTTATTACCATTTTCTAAACTATAGTGAATAAACTGAGATAATGTGAGAAATGTCGAAGGTGTCTGAACACACTTTGGTTTGACTGTAAGTCTTTGAATAACTGAAGATGTAAGAAGTGGTAATATGTGCAGCTGAACTATTAAGCGCCAGTTGCACCGAATTAAAGTCCTTAAAACACTCTTGTATCCACTGCTTCTACTGATTAAGTATCTTGCTTTAAACATCAGTCGATAATTGTATCCCTTAAAACTCATCTTTGATCACCAAAATTACATATTTAAAGGTTTTTTCCTTTATAATAATGTCTTTATGCCTTAAAATAGCTTGAATGTAACTCCACACCCTTGCCTCATTTAGTATGCGTGGTTCTATGAATATGCAAATGAGCCCCACCTCCACTCACTCACTCAGCTCAGAGATCCACTGGTTGACGATCACACGTTGATCTGATTGGTTACAAGGTAGTTTGTGACGTCAGAAACACCAGCGATTTTAAACCGTGTTTTTGAGACTGTCTTTGGTTCACTGCAGTTTCAAGGAGAAAATACTCAGCAATGGTGTCGACTTATGAATTTATACATGGTTTTTCTGAAAGCGTATTAAAAACACCACATAGACACATAAACAACATTAAAAGATGAATTTAGACCATAGCATGGACTTCAAAAAGTAAACTTAGGTTTGGTTTTTCACAATGACTAGGGGCAATTTACTAATTTAACCCTCCTTTTCTTCTCATAGATCCCTCAGAGCAATCCACTGGTGGACTTTCTCCCTCTTCTAGTCCAAACCCAGCTAAAAGGAGCACAGCTATCAACTGGTCTTTTCCCGATAAAATCAAGTCACCACGGACTGTCCGGAAACTTTCTATGAAGATGAAGAAGCTGCCTGATCTTAGTCGGAAGCTTAGCGTTAAAGGGACACCTAGCAATGTGTCCATCAGCAACAGCCAATCAGAACCAAGGGCTCACTCAACTAGAGCCAATGGGGTTGCAGAACTGGGCCAGTCCCGGCCCAGACTGTCTCCGTCGGGCGTTACGACTGCATTGGCGAGTGGTAATGTGATTTGGCGGTACCATCTTGACAGCAGTGTTTCTACTCAGCACAACTTTGATAAAAGAAGGAGTAACAGTGGCGGCATTCCCAAATCGGCAAGTAAGGGAGGTTATCTAAGTGACGGAGACTCGCCTGAACTTGTGGCCAAGTCGGGGAAACACGGCAACTCGGAAAGACAGAACTATAAAGCCCGAGATCCCAATGGGAATGGCGGAAGTCCGAAGCTTCCCGGCACAGAGCTGGATATCGATGCCTTCCGATCGTACAGTTTCTCCGAGCAGCCGAAGTGCCTAACGTTCATCTCGGGACTAATGAGTCTGCACTTCTATGGTGCAGAGGACTTGAAGCCACCGCGGGTTGATTCCCGCAATGTCTACTGTGCCATTCAGGTGGACTCTGTCAATAAAGCTCGTACGGCTTTGCTAACCTGTCGCACGGCCTTTCTGGACATGGACCACACCTTTAACATCGAGTTAGAGAACGCTCAGCACCTCAAACTTGTGGTCTTCAGTTGGGAATCAACGGCACGACGGAACCGGGTGTGCTGCCATGGATCCGTGATTCTCCCGGCGTTGTTTCGCGTGAGTAAGACACACCAGCTTGCGGTCCGTCTGGAACCGCGTGGGATGATCTACGTAAAGCTGAGTCTCATGGAGCAGAGGCAGAACTCTCTCGATGGCCCGGACGGGGATCACGAAACGCAGGTGTTCGGCGTAGAGGCTTGGCGTGTGGTGGAACGGGAAGCATCTGGATTAATGGTTCCACTGCTTATCGAGAAATGCATCTCTGAGATCGAGAGGAGGGGTTGTCAGGTGAGTGAGGCCAGCAGATCTTTAAGGCTCTTTAACCTGCATGCGGTTCCTAATCAAATCTCCAATTTAAAGGTGAACTGTGTACTTATTTTGATGCCAAATGACTTGGTACAAAGTTCTCCTACTCCAATTTAATCTCTAACTGTAAATAAGCCATTGAGACGTCGACTTTATGAGCAGCATCACAAGGTGGCAACTTCAAAAGAGTCCTAGAAGAGTTTGAAACGGGACTAACAGTGATGGGTCAGAAAGAGCAGTAGAAATGTTTGTGAAACTTTCCTTTGAGTTTTGCAGTTTAATTCAATCCCACTAGTAGCCCAGAAATAACGCACTCTTGTAACTCCATGGCTAGATTCAGACTGCAGGCAAAATGTCCCATATCCGATATTCCATATTAATATGGAAGACAGCTGCCAAGGTAGTCAGTGGACTGACAGTGAGGTCTTACAATGTTGACAGCTCTATACAAGCAAAACTATAAACTTTTCTCTCTTTTTTCCTCATCCTTCTCATCCAAACCAATTTGCACCACTTTACCTTATAAATTAATGTGTAAACCTTGACTTCAGTGGCCTCAATGTAGGGCTGCACGATTAATCGAAATGAAACCACACGGGATTTGGCAAAGGCTTATTTTATGCGCAGCTTGTCAGTGCAGCACGGCTCAATTTCATGTCAATTGCAATTATTCGTGCAGCCCTACCTCCATGTTTACTTGTGAATGACAGCATGCTACATACCATCTTTGCATTTCATATAGTGCTTTACTATGTACTTCTGTACACCCAAAGTGCTTTACAATCATGTCAGGAGTCTCTCCACAACCACCTCCAGTGTGGAGCGTCCACTTGGAGACAGTGCGCTCAACACACACCAGCTATAGTTGGAGAGGAGAGAGAGTGATAGAGCCTATTGAGTGGAAAGGGATTATTTGGAAGCCATGATTGATAAGGGCAAATGGAGGGAGTTTGGCCGGGACACCGGGGTTACAACCCTACTCTTTACAAGAAGTGCCATGGGATTTTTAATGACTACAGAGAGTCAGGACCTCGGTTTAACATCTCATCCCAAGGACGGTGCTTTTTACAGTATAGTGTTCCCATCACTATACTGGGGCGTTAGGACCATAGACTGTAAAAGAAAATATGGGCGTAGTGTGCGTGACGTCACCCGTAGTGTTCCTGAAGAGCATTTTTTAAGCCCAAAGTGGGCGGAGCCGGTCGTCGCATCTTGTTAGCGCATCACTCCCGGATAAACGAAAATGGGAAGTGAGGAGGATTAGCTGAGGTGACGTGACGCTAACAGACAGCAGACAAATGGCTAGTAGTGACATCAGCGGCAATCCACCTGTCACTCAAGTGGCCACGCCCTTAATAATGCAGAACTTTAAGGCTTAATATAATTTAAATGGATGAGTTGTAAAAAAATTCACCCCCCTCACAGTCGTCATGAAGGGCAAGATTAGCTATATAGACCAAAAACACTTTTTGTACCAGACTGTAAACATGTTTATTTCTGCTGTAAAGTTGGGCATTTTAACATGGGGGTTTATGGGATTGACTCTATTTTGGAGCCGGTCTCTAGTGGCCAGTCGATGCACTGCAGTTTAAGTCACTTCTGTGTTGGATTCAAGAGAGAGACAGGAAGGTTGCCGCTTGGTTTGAACACACACAGACCACAGGGTGAGCGCCCCCTACTGACTATGAACAGCTAAACAAAAAAATTGAGCACTAAGATTTGCAGTATGAATGTAGCCTAGTTGCCCAGAAATTACGCACTTGTGTGTACGAGTGTCTTCTGTCATTTGTTAGGCTTTGGTTAAAGTGAGCTCGCCAACCGTTCTAAAGTCCTTGTCCATGGACATTACACACTCACACAAACAAGCTTAGCAAGGCCTCTCCATGGCTTGTGTGCACAGGCATATTGCCAAAGTTCTAGCCATTTATCTCTGTTACACACACACACACACACACACACACACACACACACACACACACACACACACACACACAATCTGTCTCTGTTACAGTGTCACCCAGAGTTTAATGCTGTTCTCGTCCATTCATCCCACCAAGTGTGTCTGCTGTCAACCCTCGAAACAACTCTTGTCTGCTGTTCTCAGATCAGTTGTACCCCCAATACACACACATGGAAAATCTGATTCTTGACCAGCTGAGAAAGTTTCAGCCCCTTTGGTGTAAAGTAGATCCTTTGGGAAGGCTTTAAAGTTTTTTTGTTTACCTCAGATGACTCTTTTGTGAAGTGTTATTAGCCTCCAAATGCTAAATCTACAGCTAAAGTCCATATATCTGATATTAGTCCAGTCATTTTATGAAAAAAGGTTGAACAAACTGCAACAGAAGCAAACTCAACTGATTTTGTATCCTCAATATGTCCTGAATAAGGGGAAAAAACCCAGAAGAATCCCATTAGGGAAAAGTTTTGAAAAAGACCCAAATATAGTCTATTCATACGC
Source organism: Leuciscus leuciscus (assembly GCF_965113295.1). Classification (NCBI taxonomy): domain Eukaryota; kingdom Metazoa; phylum Chordata; class Actinopteri; order Cypriniformes; family Leuciscidae; genus Leuciscus; species Leuciscus leuciscus. The sequence continues at coordinate 1,882,566 of NC_138742.1, forward strand.
CTATTCATTCTCTTTCTCACGTGAATAGGGTAAAGAATTTAACCTTTAGATATCACCATGAAAATTACTGAGTTGATTACTTGCATCAAGACAAACAAAATATGTATTACAAGTTTTTTGAAATGGTTTGTTAACATGGACAAACGGTGCATAATCTATACACAGTACATCCGCATATCAAGTTTAGCATGTTTTTCTTGCGCTTCTCTAAAGTTGCCCTCTTGTGCTGTAATTTTTTTTAGATGATGTAACCTAGCAAGGTCATGTGACAACTGTGTAGCTAGGAAAGCACAATATATCGGCGACCATATCGGTATCGGCCGATATATGTTCATTTTTAATGTTATCGTTTTCGGCCTGATGAGAAAATGTTGCCCATATATAAAAGCCAATAAATAATGGATTTTTTTCAATTGCTTTAAATATGATTGGACGAAAGGAAAACACAGTTAAAGTGCAGCATTAGTCTGTCATATAAGCTACGTAAAATTATAATGAGAACATTATAATTGTGTGCTTGGCAACATGGCTTTTAATGGTGAGACCTTTGTTTTTGTGATCAGGCTCTCGAAAGTTATATACAATTTTGGATTGAAACCCAATATATCGGTCATCGGCTTTCAAATATAAAGAATTATCGGTTATCGGTATCGGCCAAAATTTTCATTAAAAAAGTCACATACTATTGTACGTTAGTATGCAGTATTTAAGATTTGTTAGCATCTGAAGGAACGACTACATTTGTAGCCAAAAGCAACAAGAATTGTTCCTGGATTCATGCAACATAGTGAGGTCATGTGACAAGTGCAGCATACTAGTTTAAAACATTGGTTATTGCATACTTCATACTATTGCATAGTATTTTTAAGCTTTTGCTTAAATGCAGTATATACTGTGCAGTGTTTAAGTACCCTACACTACAGCTAAAACGGCCGTATTCACTGTTGTATTTCTGCACAAATGTGCAATTATTTCATTTATTTCTGAGATGATAATTAGATGTTTCTACTAATGTGAATATGCTCGGTCATGTGACAACAATGTAGCACACTACAGTTTAAGACATTAATTGTGTTCACTGCTCTTTAAAAGCTAATATGAAGTAGATTATATGTAGTGGTTGTTCTGTATTTAGTTGGAGTTACTGTAATATTCTTGGTAACTGAAATAACTTGTTTTGAGGTCAAAGCTTTGCTGATCACTGTGTGTGGGAACTTTAGTAAAGCTTTTCTAGTTTGTGTTAAGACGCACGACATACGAAGGTCACATATGCTAAAGGAAAGCTTCTTATGAACTATGGCCGCGGGGAAACATCCACCCAGTGTGTGTTTGTGTGGGTTAATGATTGGCTGTGTGCCGTGAGGGTTTTTCCCCAGCCCTTCTCGCCTCTTTAACTCTCTGGTGCTCTTTGGTCATTTTTGACCAAAAAAAAAATTTTTTTTTTTACATTTTATCAGAATGGTACGAAACGTGGTAAAGGTTTTGGCACTTGCTGTGTGAACACACACACACAAAAAAAAATAATTCATGGACATGGTTTGAAAAGGTTAAATGGTCCTGAAAGAAACAGTCACACTTGTGTTGTTCGCACATTGGAAACGAATGAGACGAGTTTCCTCTAGTGGCAGCGTTTGGTACTGCAGCCGAACACACTCTCACTGAAAGATAGTTTTTTGAGAGATCAACCTCAAATTTAAAACACGACTTGTTTAGATTTATGGCTTCGATTTTCTTGCAGTTTTAGAGTAAAATGTGTTTTTGAAAATATAGATTTCATTTTACAATTGAAAATAGTATTTTTGTGCATTTTTCATAACAATAAACGTAAAATTCTGTAACTTCACTTTAAAAAAAATAAATCACTTCAGCAATAATCTGCCGAGTGTCGTCTCTGAAGAGATCAAACTTCAGTCTGTCGCTCTAAAGCATTCGAGATTTACCACAGTTTAAGCTGGAAATGTAATTTTCAGATCTATGCTCAAAAAGTGAATAAATGGATTATAAATACAGCGTAAATATAATTTAGTACCATAAAATCCCCTAAAAATACTAAATATTAAATAAAAAACATTATCAAACTAAAATATAGTACATTACTTTCCTTCAGTCAAAAAAATCTGTCATTTTTGACGACACCTGAAGAGCACCAGAGGGTTTAAAGGAATAGTTCATCTAAAAATGGAACATTTTGTCTCTCTTACACTTTTACCATACAACAAAATTGCATGGTTATTTATATAATATTTTTAAATTGGGTGAAATGTACCTTTGAATTCATAAATGTCTGAATTATTATTGCTCATTTTGGACTGTTATTTTCACGCATTAGCCTGTGACCTCTAAAGCTGGAGCTACTAAAGAGCCGTTCCGGAGCCCAGGCAGAGAGTCTGGTGGAGACGTTTGGCTCCTGCCCAAGTCAGAAATTCCTGGTTTGGTTTAATGCATGTCACGTTAGCGGTCGCGTGGAGTCTGTGGTCACATGAAGAGTGACAGCGGAACTGAAGACTAGCGGGTCAGGATGTGTCCTTCAGTAGCGGAGGGAAAGAGGAAGGTTTCGGTGCATTCAGGAAACTCCTACGCGCCTTTAACAAGCTATTACTTCCCCTGGTTGACATTTTTAGAGTTTAACACACACACTCAGACACACACACACACACACACACACACACACACACACACACACACTCACACACACACACACACACACACACACTCACACTCACACACACACACTCACACACACACACACACACACCGCTGGTCTGAATCGAGCTGCTGTTTCACACAGTTGGGATGTTCTTCTGTGTGTTGGATGCTGTGATGATGAGTCACTGCTGGATGAGTTTGAACACAAGACTAGAGTCTAATGCCCACTGAACCCTGTGAACTATACTCTCTGTGTTTTATTTATTTATTCATGCATTTATTTGTGCATTTATGAATGTTTAACGTAGTAGTATGTTAAACTGTTGTCACATGACCTCACTGCATGTTTAATATTGC
>NC_138742.1:1895568-1923068 GCF_965113295.1 Leuciscus leuciscus
GAGCACGAACGATGTAGAGTGAAATATGGTGTACATGAATAAACCGGTGATCGATTAACTTCTGAAGTGTGTCTTTAAAGGGGTGATTGATTATGATTTGATTTTTCTAACTTTAGTTAGTGTGTAATGTTGCTGTTTGAGCATAAACAACATCTGCAAACTTACAACGCTCAAAGTTCAAAGCAAAGGGAGATATTTGCTTTTAAAGAAATTGCTTTTTAAGGACTACAACAAACGGCTGGTAGAGACTACACCACATTCCTCCCGGGTTAGTGACATCACCAACCCTAAAATTTACATAAACCCCGCCCCCGGAACACGATTTATAGATTATCATGACAGAATATGCTAATCAATGACTTGAAGATAATTACACATAAGCTACATAAACTCATCAATAACCATTCAGAAATGTTGCTTCTACATGTTGTCACTTCTTCCATTGTCTGACTCCGGTTTGAACATAAAAGGCTAAAAGTTTTTTAAATTTTCAGTGCATGTGTGTGTGAGGTAAAAGGACACAAGCTCTTGTAGCTCCGCCCCCTGTGCCGGGAGCAGCAGCTCATTTGCATTTAAAGGGACAGACAAAACGGTGCGTTTTTGCTCACCCTCAAAAAGTGACAACTTTAACATGCTATATAAAAATATCTGTGGGGTATTTTGAGCTAAAACTTCACACACACACTCTGGGGACATCAGAGACTTATTTTACATCTTGTGAAAAGGGACATTATACCACCCCTTTAAGTGTAACATTTAGGTGCGCTGTTTCTTTAAGGCTCAGGCGTGTGTGTTGTGTTGTTGTGCGTTCGGGGTCTCGTCTCCTCCGTGTGTGTGTGACTTCTCTCAGCACGGAGGAACGGTACATTAAACCTCAGTCTATAATTACACACATTCCTGTCTTAACCTTCAACTCGGCAGAACAATCGCCCGTTTACTGGCCTCTCGCTGTAAAAGAGCCTTCGTCAAGCGTGGAGAACTCCCATGAGGCCGTGGGGCGGAGGACTTTTGTCTGCTTGTGTGTCAAACTGTGTGTGTGTGTGTGTGTGTGTGTGTGTGTGTGTGTGTGTGTGTGTGTGTCTCTACATGGGCACACGATTTAGTGGCGCATGTTCTGCAGTGTGAATGTGTTTGTTTTAGTGCTGGGCAACGATTAATCGCGATTAATCGCATCCAAAATAAAAGTTTGTGTTTACATAATATACGTGTGTGTACTGTGTATGATTAATTTGTATATATATATATATATACACACACACACACATGCATGTATATATTTAGGATTTTTAATTTATTTATATATAAAATATTTATTTATAATATAAATTATGTATAAATATATATACAGTATATACATGCAAGTACTTCTTAAATATATACATGCATATGTGTGTATTTATATATACAAAATACAAACACAAACTTTTATTTTGGATGCAAGTAATCGCGATTAATCGTTGTCCAGCACTAGTTTGTTTATTTTCTGCAATGATGTGCACATATTGTATTTTTAGTCAGTTTTGCATTAACGTTTTTACTAACATAAAAAGCAGCCCTCCATGATCATGAGAAAATTCCAGATTGTGTTGTAAATCACGTTTAGTTTTTTTCAGTAAGAAATATCCAAACATCAAATCTAAGCTCTGTGAAGCTGTCTTGAAACGATATGTATTATGAAAAGTGCTAAGTTTTTCAAGTTTGGCTGTGGCAGTCCTTCTTTTATGCTGTTTTGTTATGTGTTATGCCTGTTTCTTAGCTTTATGCTTAAAAAAAAAATAAAAAAAAATTGATTTGCTGTTGACCTCAGGAACTCTCAAATTATATTATATCTGTATCCAAAAAAATATATTTCTATTTCAAACAAAACAACATAGTTAACTCAGCTTAGGTAATCACCTAACATCATTAATCAAAGTTAAAACCATCACATATGCTTAACAGGTTGTGTGTTCATAGAAATTCTAACCTTAAGCCCATTCTTTAAGTAGTTTTGTTGTAAAAAACAAACAAAACAAAAAAACACATAATTTAAGGCTGAAGCACCGCGGTATACTTCGTTTTTGCACTAATCAGTTGTTCCACAAGATGGCAACATTGTACCGGACCATTGTTTCACAGTAGAAAACAAAACTAAAGAAAAGGAACAACAACAACAAAATACCGGACACTGCAACAACAACAACAGACTTGAGTAAGGGGGTTAAGTGAGAGCCGCAACGTTCGCTTAAAAGAATACAAAGACATTTTATCTGTAATAACTTCTGTAGAGAAATAGCGCAGACACTGGACAAAGATGAAACTTTCTAGAGCACATGCGTCGACCGCCTGCGTTCGCACACGCTATCAAAAATATAAAGTATCAAGTATACTCTGGACTTCAGAGCAACATATCTAATCATTTAGCTCTCATTTGTAGATTGCATATAAATTTTTGCTTGTCTGTTTATTTTACTCGTCCCATCACATGTAGGCCACAGCTAAAATCACCAGAGGGTTTAGAGGGCAGATCGGGGCAGGTAAACTGGATTAACGGGTGTGCTTTGCGTGTCTTCTGCTATTCTTTCCTGATCTCATTATCTTGCTAGCATGCAGATTTGTTCAAATAGAAGCTAAAAATAATGATAGCTTGCCTCTGTTGTGCCACTTTCCTTCACAAGATCAGCCAGAGTTACAGCGTTTGAGGTAGTTTAATATAAGGTTGTGTTTTTGGGGGACAGAGTTCAACAAAAAGTATTTGAGGTTTAGCCAAATTGGGTTGGTGGCGGTAGTTAGGATTTTTGAGTTTTTTAGGGTCTTGTGGCATCTGTCTCATTTGTTCTGCATGCTTTGAGTTTTTTATGGAAAAACCCCATATGTAATTGTCAGTGTTGGGGAGTAACTAACTAAAAGTCTAAATGCCTAAATTCTCCTCTCTCTATCAAGTAGTGCTAGGAAAGTTCATTTTAGTAAATCTTTTTCTCTCTATCTCTTTACAGTTTTTTTTTTATTCGCTTTGGTACTATTTTCACAAGTAAGGTGTACATTTTCAAAACTCTTAGTACAAAAATCCACACTGATCACACTTGTAACACAGCTAGTCATTCTTTCAAAACCTGATCTCATGCTTTCATTACAGTTACACTTTTCAGTCCACATAATCATAGTTTCAAACACAAGATTATTGTAATATGTAATGAGAACATTTGGTTTAATCACAGAAACACAACAGTATGATCTTCTTTCAATTTAGTTCTTTTAACAATCAGTTCATTCAACAGCAAACAATGCAAGAGACATGTTTCAGATCACAGTTGTTGCTGAAATAATTACAGTAATTCAGGCTACAGTTGCCACATTAGAAGTAATTGAATCCATAATGTTTGTAATAGTATCTATCCAGTGTGTTATCAAAAGGTGTGATGAAGTACAGCCATGAGGTTCTGTGCTAACAGAGTTTGGCAATACAGTAAATGATTTCACTCTATACCATTTGACTGAATCTATACTGTAGTGGACCTTTACAGATGAAGGTTGAGTGACAGTAATTCGGCAGCCTCTACCATGGTAATCTGTTTACAGTATTGCATACATACTGTAATGTAAAATGCTGTATTTGATGCCATCTGTCTCCCTTCTACTGTTCTATCTCTGATCAATGTGATGTTTTACAGTCATTGACTGTTTCCTCTCCCTTATACTCTATTCTGCTTTACAGTATTTGCACAAATGGCAAATTAAATTTCTCTGTATCTTTCTCTCTCTCTCTCTCTCTCTCTCTCACACACACACACACACACACACACACACATGCGTGTGCACACACTTTGAACATCGTGGTGGTTATTATCTATAAATCACTTATGTAAAAAGAATTCATTACATTTGGTTATCCATATCAGAAATTGCAAACAAGGTCTATAGTGTATTGAATCAATATCTATAGAAATCTATAGGTGTACCAAATGATTCATTGATTAACCATTAAGATCAGTTGGATTAAATAATAGACAAATGTATTAAACTGAACAAGAAGAGATGCAAATCAAAAGTTTGATAGTAAGAGCTTTATGAAAGGCAGTGACTGTGAATGAAACATTTCTATAGACGACACACTTATTTTGTGTTGTGAAAAGGACACTTTGTGATTTTGAGTATTGTACTTACACAATTGAAAACATGATGAAATGTTTGAAAAAAGTGCACTTTTGATGATCTGTTGTGATATTAGCACTATGAGTTTTGAAAATGTACACCTAACTTGTGAAAATAGTACCAAAGCGAATAAAAAAAACTGTTATGTGTACAAAGATATTGCCTCCTTTAATAGCTTATAATAATTACTTAAAAGTACATTCCCCAACACTGGTTATTCCATATATTCTCTCATCATCTGAAATGTGTCATTAATGCATGTATTCAAGTGAATAACCCATTGTTTTCTTTTTCTTTTAGTTGTGGACGCTCAGGGTAAATCTTCATCTCCGGTTCCTGCCCCGATGGAGTCGCTCCCAGTGGTGACGGCTGCCGTAAGGAGGAGAAAGGAGCGTCCACAGGTGTTGAATTTAACTGAGGCGGACATGGCTGGAGTTTTGCGACCCAGACCTGGACGTCTGGACAGTCCCAGTAACCGTTACGCCGGAGACTGGAGCCGATGCCGGGAAACGTACCTCCAACCGAGCTGCCTGGAGGAGGCCGACTATGATGACGTTCCCAGCGAAGAGCCACTGAACGCAGTACAGGAGGATTTACCAAAGGGTACTGAAGATGTGGTCCCTGAACAAGAGTTTCGCGAGGTGGATGAGGCAATGGAGAGGGTTGAGGAAATGCAGATAGAGGAGGAATTGAGTGAGGAAGAGGATACAGGAGAGTTGGATAGGTTACAAGTAGAGGAACCTCTACCTATCAGCCCCTGCGATCAGATCCTCCCCGATTACAAGGAGCACAGACCCAAAGAGCACACTTACCAGGCCTACATGAAGATCCAGGAGATCAGCCCAGTACTCAGCAACAGGGTCAACCTACGGGACTTGCAGGAGAGCATCGACACGCTCATTGGCAACCTGGAGAGGGAGCTCAACAAGAACAAGCTCAACGTAGGTTATTGACTCTTTACCAGAACAGTGGAAATATGGTGGTGATTCCCTACAGACTTAAGCGCTGTGGAACGTTCTCGCTCCCATGCACACTTGGGATGCATGTACAAGAAGACATTCCTCACTTCTGATTTGTGTTTTTGTTTGTCTCCTGGTCTCCATGTTGTTGATCGCGTTATTGTTTTTCTTCTTATGAGAAGAACTCATTGAACCCTGAGGGGTGCGCCAGGTGCCTTCATTGTGTCAAGGTGGTGCTTAGGACAGCGAGAGCTTTTTACTTTCTACAGAGGTACAAAACATTACGATGAAAACCAATGCACTTATGGGGCCTGCTGTTAGAGGCATGGCTAGTTCAGGTACAGGTGTAAAGCCTTACGGTGGGAGAACTAGGTACTACAGATACATCCCAGATCCTAAACCAGGGGAACTCAATCCTGCTCATGGTGATCCGGCTTCCTGTAGACTTCAGTTCCAAACCTCCAAACACACTTGAACCAGCTAATCAAGGTCTTCAGGGTTCACTTAAAGAGGTAGATCACCAGGAGCAGGAATGAACACCCTACCCTAACCCTATACCAGATGTCTCAAATGCAGATTACCTAGTTAGGTGGTTTTAACGAGTAGTTTGAGATCCCTGCACTCTACTTCCTAGACTATGAGTGTTTTATCCTAACCTTATCCTAAACCAGGAGAGTTCAGTCTAGCTCCTGGAAGGCTACCTTCAGCTCCAGTTCTAATGAAAGGGGTAGTTCACCCAAACATGTAAATTCTGCCATCATTTACTCACCGCATGTCATTCCAAATCCATAAGACTTTTATCAGCGAACGAACATAAACCGAAGCTCAACTGTACTTGCTTGACGCGTGAGAACAAACCTCATTGGTTCTTGCATGTCTCCTCAGAAGGCTTGGATTAAACCACGCAGTTAATGTGGATTTATTTTACAATCTCTTTATAAACATTTTGAAACGTAAGAGTTTTTAGGCAAATAGACTTTCAATGGTGGGACAGAAATCTCTCAGATTTCATTACAAATATTTTCAGTTGTGTTCCTAAAATGAACGAAAGTCTTATGGGTTTGGAAAACATGAGGGTAAGTAATTAATGACAGAGTTCTCGAATGCAAATTACCTAGTGAGGTGGTGTTAGCCAGTTGTTTGAGATCCCTGCGCCTTAGACCCTCAACTCTGAATGTCATATCCTAACCCTAATCCTGTACTAACACTTACACCCTAAACCAGGGGTGTTCAGTCCTGATCCTTGAGATCTTGCTTCCCGTAGACTTAAGTTCCAGGCCTCCAAACACACTTGAACCAGCTAATTGGGAAACACTTAAAGAGGTAGATCACCAGGAGCAGGATTGAGCGCCCAAACCTCAATGATCCTGAACTCTACATCAGGGGTCTCGAATGCAAATTGCCTATTGAGGTGGTGTTAGCTAGTTGTTTGAGATCCCTGCGCCCTTGACCCTCAACTTTGAATGTCTTTTCCGAAGCCTTATCCTTTTCTTACACTTTCACCCTAAACCAGGGGTGTCCAGTCCTGCTCCTGGAGAGCTTGCTCCCTGTAGACTTAAGTTTCAGCCCTCCAAACACACTTTAACCAGTTAATTGGGGATCACCTAAAGAGGGGGATCACCTAAAGAGGTAGATCACCAGGAGCGGGATTGAGCACCCTACCCTAACCTTACCCCCCCATGACCCTGAACACTTCACCAGGGGTCTCGAATGCAAATTACCTGGTGAGGTGGTGTTAGCTAGTTGTTTGAGATCCCTGAGCCTTTGACCCTCAACTCTGAATGTCATATCCTAACCCTAATCCTGTACTAACACTTACACCCTAAACCAGGGGTGTCCAGTCCTGATCCCGGAGATCTTGCTTCCTATAGACTTAAGTTCCAGCCCTCCAAACACACTTTAACCAGCTAATTGGGGATCACCTAAAGAAGTAGATCACCAGGAGCGGGATTGAGCGCCCAAACCTCAATGATCCTGAACTCTACATCAGGGGTCTCGAATGCAAATTACCCAGTGAGGTGGTGTTAGCTAGTTGTTTGAGATCCCTGAGCCTTTGACCCTCAACTCTGAATGTCATATCTTAACCCTAATCCTGTACTAACACTTACACCCTAAACCAGGGGTGTACAGTCCTGATCCTGGAGATCTTGCTTCCTATAGACTTAAGTTCCAACCCGCCAAGCACACTTTAACCAGCTAATTGGGGATCACCTAAAGAGGTAGATCACCAGGAGCGGGATTGAGCGCCCTACCCTAACCCCAACCCCCCATGACCCTGAACACTTCACCAGGGGTCTCGAATGCAAATTACCTAGTGAAATGGTGTTAGCTAGTAGTTTGAGATCCCTGCACCTTACTTTCTAATTTCTGGATGTTATATCCTAATCCTGTACTAACACTTACACCCTAAACCAGAGGTGTTCAGTCCTGCTCCTGGAAGGCCACCTTCAGCTCCAGCTCTAATTAAATGCACCTAATTCTAATCAAGGTCTTTAACTACAATCTTTTAACTTTCAGGTAGATGTTTTGGAGATAAACTTTGCTGGAAGGTGGCTCTCTAAGAGCAGTCACAGACACCGAACACCCTTTCATTCAGGGAGCGACTGACGCTGCTGGTCTAGTTGAGGTTGCAGTCGAGATAAAAACAGCAGCTGTTTGAGTTTTTTTCCTTGTAAAATTACTTCAAACATCCTGCTTAAGCTATGGACAGCGGAAAATGAATATGCTTGTAGTAAATAGTCAATTTAATATTTAATAATAGTTAGGCAGAACTTTAATGATGAAAAAAAATAATAATAACTTAAAATTGCTGATGTTTATGTTGCTTTTGATGGGCGCACCCTAAACACAAAATTTAACTTAAAAATTGAAAGGGCAATCTCAATGGCCTCTGTGATGATCGTGGTAACATGATAACACCATGACGACAGCAGTCCCACTTTTGATCATTATATATTTGAGCAGTCTCAGCAGTCCAGGGATACAAACTCATCAGTATTTGACAGACACATGTATGTATATAGGAATATAGTTGGAATATGTATTTTCGATGACGTACACTTCAGTTTGTGCATATTTAAATGTTCGTCAGCTACCTTGTAGTATTTGGCCTGTAGATCAGCCTTAAATACATATATATATATATATATATATATATTGTTGGGTCTATGTAATGATATTAACCCACAGTCACAGAATGAGTATGGATTTTGAGTATTTTGTGGTCACGAAAGTGCAGGAAATTTGAGCATTGCATGGTCAAAAAGCTTTACGGTCAAAAATAAAGTGTTTCTCAGTGTATCCTACAGCGGGATGTATTTATGCGTGTAGATAAGAGATCATTTTAATTACAGTGAAATTCTAATTTTGTTTTGTTTTGTTTTCCATTTGGCAGCTGCTCACATTTACGGCTCGGTTGTAAATTCGCAGTTCTTGTGAATCCAAGACTGAATCTGTACACGGGCTGTTCGTTTTCTGATTGTGCTTCTCGCCTGACAATGGTCTCCACAGCTTGAAATGCTTCAGTCTGCTTGAAAATCTCATTATAAAAGATATAAATAAAGGATTTGTTACACAGAAAATAAATTTGAGTAAACGTCACCAACGTCACCAAATCCAGCCAATAAAAGCAGTCGTCTGGAGGTTTGTTCGGTGGCCGTGGTCTCGGTTTGCTCTCAGTAAGGCGGTCACACTAGATTTTAAGCATGCAAAAGTATGAAAAAAAAAATGTTACATACTTTTTTTTGCAATATAAATTTGATATGATGTCTTGCATATGGATGTCTAGCATGCTCATGCTAAATTCAGAATGCTAACTATCTAATCCAGATTGCAGATTTCAGTATGCATGCTTTTTAAATGTGTATTGATGCAAATCCAGTGTGGCCGCACCTTTAGAGTGTTGAATCTGGTTTCCTGAAGCCTGATTTTGGGATCAGATTCCCTGTCGTACAGAGATCAGGGATTTCGACCGATCCGTGGTCAGCAAGAAGGAAACTTGTAAGCTGCTTTGATAAAAAAAACATTCCTGTTTTTCCTGGTTTTTGTAAAGGTTTGGTTGTGCTAAAGATGAACGTGCGACTAAAGCAGATATTATTTGTACTGATATTGAGAAGTATATGATCACATTAAAGTTTTTTTTCATGCAGCCCCCTGATGACTCGACTGTTTCTCGTTAAATGTCTTGATATATTTAGCAGCTTATCTTCACAGATGGTCGTGTGATCGAAGCAAGGTCAGGCTACAGTGAGTCTCTGCGGATTCACATTTCGGTTCCTGTAATTTGTCAGTGGAACATTAGCTGGCGATCTGTCACGGCAGCTCAGTCATCATCAGGCTGATATATCAGGTGAGTCTTTGCCAAAAAAAAAAACACTGGCATGCAATGAATCTTGGGATAGGCTGTGAAGGATCCACTCGTTCTGTCGTTCACGGCCCGGGGAAAATAGGATGCATTTGTAGGCCTCAACCCTTCGTCACAACTATATTGTTTTCTCTGAATGAGTGGGCAGGATGATTTTCACATAGTTTTGAAGCAAATATTCTAGGCTACACTGCAAAAAAGGCTTTTCTTACTTAGTATTTTTGTCTTGTTTCCAGTCCAAATATCAACAAACTCTTAAATCAAGATGCATTTACTAGAGGAGTAAAATTATATAAGATATTATGTCCTGTTTTCTGGGGGAATTAATAAAAATTAAGTGAGTTGATGCTTAAAAAAAGCTAAATGATCTGCCAATGGGGTCAGAAAAATAATCTTAATTCAAACAGAAACAACATTATTTTATCATTGGCAAATAATTTAGCTTTTTTTAAGCATCAACTCACTTAATTTTGATTAATTTTCCCGGAAAAACAGGACATAATAGCTAATGTCATTTCTCTCATCTAGTAAATGCATCTTGATTTAAAGGGGTGGTTGAGTGTGATTTCACTTTTCTAACTTTAGTTAGTGTGTAATGTTGCTGTTTGAGCATAAACAACATCTGCAAAGTTACAACGCTCAAAGTTCAAAGCAAAGGGAGATATTTGCTTTTAAAGAAAAGGACTACAACAAACGGCTGGTTGGGACTACACGACATTCCTCTCGGGTTAGTGACATCACTAACCCTAGAATTTACACAAACCCCGCCCCCGGGAACACACAGTCCATGTTGAGAAGAGGAAAAGTTGTTGTATTAGAGTACATTTGTGAGTCAGCTCAAACTTTAGCATCCATCTTTTCACATGCAATAGAAAGTCACTCTGTGTGCATCTCACAACAGTTCATATATGAGCAATTTATAGATTTATCATGACAGAATATCCTAATTGAAGATAGTTAACTCCACATCAGCAACGTAAATTCATCAACTAACCATTCAGAGACGTCCTGTTGCATTCTACATGTTGTCACTTCTTCTTGAGTCTCTCCATCTTTGTCTGACTCCGTTTTAACATTAAAGGCAGAACAGTTTCTGTCATTTTAGTGTGTCTGCGTGAGGTAACAGCAGCTGCTAACACACACGAGCTCTTGAAACCCCGCCCTCTGCAGCAGCTCATTTGCATTTAAAGGGCCAGGCACAAAACGGTGCGTTTTTGCAAACCCTCAAAAAGTTACATCTTTAACTTGCTATATAAAAATATCTGTGGGGTATTTTGCGCTAAAACTTCACACACACACTCTGGGGACATCATAGATATATTTTACATCTTGTGAAAAGGGCATTATACCACCCCTTTAAGAGATTTTTAGATATTTGGACTGGAAACAAGACAAAAATACTGAGTAAGAAAAGCATTTTGTGCAGTGAACGTGATTCAGTTTTCAAAAGTCTTGTGAACTAAAGAACAGTAGCTATAGGTTTTATGGCCTCACTCAAAAAATTAATTTTTGCCTCGTTAAATTTAATTAATTAAAATAAGCAAAAGTAACACAATTGTTTAATATTTTGTTTAAACTTAATTTAATTGTGTTCAATCAACCTAATATATTTAAAACTGAAGTTTACTTACTTAATTTGTGTGAAAACTACATAAATAATTTTTGTTGATAACTAACTGGGCAGTGGATCTTTAGTTCCCAGCATGCTTTGCAAGGGACTGCATTAGGAGGGTACATTTAGGGATTAAAGTGTTATTTTATGTGTTTTTCTGTAAATGGAAAGATTTTGTTAGTTAATGTTAGTGTTTAATATTCAGTTATGTTAGAAACTTAAGAGGACTTTCTGTAATGGTTTAGAATTTTGTGGTTACCATTATGCAGAAGAGTGGCGACTGTGTTTAGCTTGGGGCTGTGGGCTCTCAGCATACACTATACATGCATTAAACCTCTTTCGCAGACCTGCATAAGTAATATTCAATATTACTTTGTAAAAAGTGGTTTTAATTAAATTGAACACTAGTAGCTTCTAACATTGGAAATAACTGGTGAGTCAAATTAGCTAAAATTATAATGTTGGCGTGGCGATCTGACAAAACTTTATCTAGCAGGAATGACTGAATGAATTTAAGTTCATACAACAAGATTACAACAAATCATTTCAAACAAATTAGATTTTGTTGGAAAAATGTATTTAATATTCGTGGAAAAGTTTTCCTTAATTTAATCAAGTTCGTTCAACAGCTTATTTTTTTGAGTGCTAATTTTTTCCCCACAAACCACACATTAATGTCATTTTCTGAAAACTACAAGCTTTTACGTATGTGCTGCTCACACATAGCAGAGTTTGTGCTGAATGCAGTTGATCAGATGTTCGTCTTCAGAAACACCTGCTGTCTACGATAATCATCCATACCTCTCTGAAATGTCTTTCAGCATTTGGCTCCACTTCAGACGTGCGATTGGCCCAGTCGAATCCCTTTGATGTGAAACCGAGCATTGTGATTGGCTGCCTGGAAGAGATGACCTTTGATTGGCCGTGCGATTCGTTGAGTTTGATCCTTCTGATGTCGTCACTGTGCATTTAACATTTACACTGTCAAATCTGCAGGTTGCGCTCGTAGAAGTCTGTATATTACACGTCTATCAGAGTATCAGACGGAGCTTAAAGGAGAGAAAAGCTTTATCAGTGTTTGACACGCGGCCAGATTTAGTCAAAACTGCCTTTGTTTGCCCAACAGGAACAGATTAAGGAGAGAAAACGATGAGATAGAGACTAATGCAGCTGGAGAATGAACAGAAGACGTGATTGTTCGGTTCAAGGACCGACGTGCGGCTTCATGCAACACACACACACAATATGTGTGAGTTTGTGAATTAGTGTTATTGCACACTCATACATTAAGGCGATTCAAGAGATGCAGAATATTTACAGAGCACACTGCATGAAAAACAGCATCCCATAATGCATTGCATGATTTGACCTTCATTTCCAGTGTAAGGAATGGGCAGAGCCCGTCTGCGGAGAGCCTGGCCACTCCCTATTAAGTCCTATTGTACAGAATTTTGGTTGTAGTTCCACCAGAGTTCCACTGGGGGTGATCGCGGGCGAGTGCAGACTGAATGGGAGTCTATGGCGCTAGACGGCTAAATTTGTCTCTTTCACCCGATTGCCGTTGTAAAATCTCAGATTTGATTGTAGGTTTTGCATGTTCAACATGGGTTATAGGTCGAAAGTTGAATGAACGAGTACTTATGTCCTTTCGTTTTCTTACAGGTTGAGTTGTTGTTGCCCTTAACACGTTAGCATTCTGCTAATGAACGCTGATTGGTCAGTGAAGGACTGATTACGACCAGAGATACCGCTTGATGGTCTTTTAAAACAATGAAACAAAAACACGTGTAGTTACCTGTGTCAGCTGTGTTGTGTGTTTACCTGTGTCGGCTGTGTTGTGTGTTTACCTGTGTCAGCTGTGTTGTGTGTTTACCTGTGACGGGTGTGTTGTGTGTTTACCTGTGTCAGCTGTGTTGTGTGTTTACCTGTGTCGGCTGTGTTGTGTGTTTACCTGTGTCGGCTGTGTTGTGTAGTTACCTGTGTCAGCTGTGTTGTGTAGTTACCTGTGTCAGCTGTGTTGTGTATTTGCCTGTGTCAGCTGTGTTGTGTATTTACCTGTGTCAGCTGTGTTGTGTAGTTACCTGTGTCAGCTGTGTTGTGTTTACCTATGTCAGCTGTGTTGTGTGTTTACCTATGTCAGCTGTGTTGTGTGTTTACCTGTGTCAGCTGTGTTGTGTATTTACCTGTGTCCGCTGTATTGTGTGTTTACCTGTGTCGGCTGTGTTGTGTGTTTACCTGTGTCGGCTGTGTTGTGTAGTTACCTGTGTCACCTGTGTTGTGTGTTTACCTGTGTCAGCTGTGTTGTGTATTTACCTGTGTCGGCTGTGTTGTGTGTTTACCTGTGTCGGCTGTGTTGTGTAGTTACCTGTGTCACCTGTGTTGTGTGTTTACCTGTGTCAGCTGTATTGTGTGTTTACCTGTGTCGGCTGTGTTGTGTGTTTACCTGTGTCGGCTGTGTTGTGTGTTTACCTGTGTCGGCTGTGTTGTGTATTTACCTGTGTCAGCTGTGTTGTGTGTTTACCTGTGTCGGCTGTGTTGTGTGTTTACCTGTGTCGGCTGTGTTGTGTGTTTACCTGTGTCGGCTGTGTTGTGTATTTACCTGTGTCGGCTGTGTTGTGTATTTACCTGTGTCGGCTGTGTTGTGTATTTACCTGTGTCGGCTGTGTTGTGTATTTACCTGTGTCGGCTGTGTTGTGTGTTTACCTGTGTCGGCTGTGTTGTGTATTTACCTGTGTCGGCTGTGTTGTGTATTTACCTGTGTCGGCTGTGTTGTGTATTTACCTGTGTCAGCTGTGTTGTGTGTTTACCTGTGTCAGCTGTGTTGTGTGTTTACCTGTGTCAGCTGTGTTGTGTAGTTACCTGTGTCAGCTGTGTTGTGTGTTTGCCTGTGTCAGCTGTATTGTGTGTTTACCTGTGTCGGCTGTGTTGTGTGTTTACCTGTGTCAGCTGTGTTGTGTGTTTGCCTGTGTCAGCTGTGTTGTGTGTTTACCTGTGTCGGCTGTGTTGTGTGTTTACCTGTGTCGGCTGTGTTGTGTGTTTACCTGTGTCGGCTGTGTTGTGTGTTTACCTGTGTCAGCTGTGTTGTGTGTTTACCTGTGTCAGCTGTGTTGTGTGTTTACCTGTGTCGGCTGTGTTGTGTGTTTACCTGTGTCAGCTGTGTTGTTGACGCCTCGAGAGAAAAGTAAGTGCAGAGCGCGAAAGCACCAAGTGACTGAAGGATTGCCGTAAAGCAATATCTCTGTTTGTACGATGTGTGTGACGTCATTAACATTTTAAAAGACTTTTTAAACTCTAAAAAATCTAACACCCAGCAATGTGTAATTTCTTTGCATCTCCTTTCGAATACAACGTTCAAATTACTAGACAGAAAATTATATCCTGAGAAAAGTGGATTTTGAGGGGTATAGCGCCATAGACCTCCATTCATTCTGCACTCGTCCTGTGAGCGCCCTCATGTGGAGCCAGAGTGGAACTGCAACCAGTTCAGAAGCCGGAAGTTTACTGAGAGTGGAGCTTCTCCCCTTATTAGACATTCTCTGGAATGGGTCAGAAATCATCGGTTGTGATTTCTCTTTCTTGACTCATTGTCTGCAACATTTGCTTACAAAACTGGAATGCAAAGTGAGCGTTGTTACACTGCCGTCCAAAAGTTTGAGATCGGTAAGATTTTAATGTTTTTAAAAGAAGTCTCTTCTGCTCACCGAGGCTGCATTTATTTGATTAAACAAAAACAAAAACAGTAATATTGTTAAATATTATTACACTGTAAATCATCTGTTTTCTATGTGAATATATAGTAAAGTGTAATTTATTCCTGTGATCAAAGCTGAATTTTCAGCATCATTACTCCAGTCTTCAGTGTCACATGATCCTTCACAAATCACTCTAATATGATGATTTGATGCTCAAAAAACATTATTATTATCAGTGTTGAAAAAAGTTGTGTACAATTTTTTTTTTCAGGGTTATTTTATGAATATAAAGTTTTAAAAAAACAGCATTAATCTGAAATAGAATCTTTTGTAACATTATAAATGTCTTTACTGTCACTTTTGATCAATTTAATTAATCCTTGATGAATAAAACTATTGATTTATTTTATTTATTTCCCCCCAAAAATATAAATTCTTACTGACCCCAAACGTTTGAACGCTAGTGTTTAATGTTACAAAAGATTCAATTTCAGATAAATGCTGTTCTTTTGAACTTTCTATTCATCAAAGAATCCTGAAATAAAAATGTAAATAATTGTTTTCAACACTGATAATAATCATAAATGTTTCTTGAGCATCAAATCATCATATTAGAGTGATTTGTGAAGGATCATGTTACACTGAAGACTGGAGTAATGATGCTGAAAATTCAGCTTTGATCACAGGAATAAATTACACTTTACTGTATATTCACATAGAAAACAGATGATTTACATTTACTTTCAGTTTTACAATTTTTTTATATATATTTATATATTTTTTTGTCTTTTAATTAAATTAATACAGCCTTGTTGAGCAAAAAGACTTCTTATAAAAGGATTAAAAATCGTACCGATCCAAAACTTTTCAAAAGTAATGTTTTGTCCCACTATTTGAAACATTTATGCACACTAATTTGCATACTGCGCTTTCATTTCTGTGTACATTATGTACAATAATCTCACATAAATTATTGCATTAGGTTCAGTTTATGCAAATATGTAATGATTAACAATTCACATAGAAATTTGCTCTTCATCAGTGGGATGTTTTTAAATGGTAAATAAAAAAGTATACAGTATGAAATTCTACATTTATCAGTTACTTTAGGGCCGACAAAACCTTACAAGTGACCTATAGAAATGCACTTTATAAAGTTGACTTGAAATTCATAAGATGCACGTTTATGAAAGTCACTGTACGTCGGCCAAACCTGCATCATATGTGGAGTGACTCTCGTCTCGAACGTTCTTGAGAAGGAAGTTTAGAGTCTCTGTCATGAATCGATACGAGTCGGGCTGAAGCTGATCAATACTGTACATGAAGTGCCTGAGTGTGAGCGCGTGTAACCAGAGAACCGGCTCTAGAGGATCTGTCGGAGGTAAAGCGGCTGAGTGTGTGCGCGTGTTTGATTACAGCACTGATGGGAAATAAAGATGAACTCAGACGAGTAACCGGAGGAAGAATCAGTCTTCAAGGTCACAATATCAAACACACCATCTGCCCTTCTGAGGAAACTGCGTTCTTAATGCTTTTATTACACACGTTGTTTTCATATATACAGACCCTTTCCAAAAAATTAGAATATCATGGAAAAGTTTATTTATTTCCATAATTCCATTCAAAACGTTAAACTTCCATAGATTATAGATTCAGGGCCCACAACTTAAACGATTTCAAGTATTTGGTTGTTTATTTGTACATAATTTGGACTTCCAGCTCATAAAACCCACGAAAACAGGATTTCAAAAAATTTGAATATTACATGAAATCACACAGTAATTACACAGTAATACCATGGTCATTGAAGCAGGTTTTGGTTATTTTGGCAGTGTGGGCAGGTGCAAATCCTGCTGGAAAATGAAGGAAGCATGAAGTGCTCTGGAAATGTCCTGGTAGACGGCTGCGTTGACTCTGGATTTAATAAAGCACAGTGGACCAAAGTCCTCTTTTCTGATGAGAGCACATTTTGCATCTCATTTGGAAACCAAGGTCCCAGAGTCTGGAGGAAGAATGGAGAGGCACACAATCCAAGATGCTTGAAGTCCAGTGTGAAGTTTCCACAGTCTGTGTTGGTTTGTGGAGCCATGTCATCGGCTGGTGTTGGTCCACTGTGCTGTCCACTCAACGCAGCCGTCTCTACCAGGACATTTCCAGAGCACTTCATGCTTTCTTTCAGCAGACAAGCTTTATGGAGATGCTGACTTCATTTCCCAGCAGGATTTGCACCTGCCCACACTGCCAAAATAACCCAAACCTGGTTTAATGACCATGGTATTACTGTGTGATTTCATGTAATATTCAAATTTTTTGAAATCCTGTTTTCGTGGGTTTTATGAGCTGGAAGTCCAAATTATGTACAAATAAACAACTAAATACTTGAAATCGTTTAAGTTGTGGTCCCTGAATCTATAATCTATGGAAGTTTAACGTTTTGAATGGAATTATGGAAATAAATAAACTTTTCCATGATATTCTAATTTTTTGGAAAGGGTCTGTATAATATTTGGGAACCAATCAATCAGAATTTCTGACCTCATCTGATTCTTATTTGATCCTTTAGAATGATTCATTTCAAATTATTATTAGATTTGAAATGTCGTTCCAAACAATCCATCAGCATTCTGTTAAGATTCTTTGAAAAGCAAGTTTACACTGAACAATAAAACTCATCTAGTTTGTCATTCTGATTGAACAAAGAACTTTAATTACTTACACCAGTGTTAAATCTTGTTATTAGAACATCTGACTCTAATTTCTAGATTCTTGTACTTTGTGATGATATGATGAAGATGATGGTGATGATGGTGATGATGATGATGATGATGATGATGATGATGTCTCTAATGTGTTACTGGTCTGACTGGTCTATGGTTTCGGTCAGGAGGCCCATGTTCTTCAGAATGCTCTTCTCCAGAGCCAGAAACTGTTCATACTCCTTCAGCTCTTCCGCCTCCAGTTCCTCATCCTGTTTCAGTGGCACCACTGGCTCCTGATGAACAACAACTCACACAAGTTAAGGCCATTTCACACTACAGCTGTTTATACAGACCAGCGTTTCATGTGGTTTATTAAAGTCGTCAGTACGTTTAGACTAAACGATCAAGCGCAGTGTGCACTGCAAAACAACTGTGATTTCCAGAGCAACATTTTTAACCCTTTGGTCAATGAAATGAATGTACTATATTTTAGTTCGATAATGTTTTTTATTTAATATTTTCTATTTTTAGGGGATTTTATGGTACTAAATTATATTTCTGCAGTAGTTTATAATCCATTTATTCACTTTTTGAGCATAGATCTGAAAATAAAATGTCCGACTTAAACTGATAAATCTCGAATGCTTTAGAGCGACAGACTTTTAACAAAGACGCTTGGCTGATTATTGCAGAAGGGGAAAAAAACGTTTTTTAAAAAGTGTTAAGTTTAAGCTTATTGTTATACAAAAATAAAATAAATTAATTCAGGACCGTTTAACTTTTTTGAAAAATGTCCATGATTTTTGTGTGTGTGTGTGTGTGTGTGTGTGTGTTCACATTTCAAGTGCAAAAACTTTACCAAGTTTCTTATCATTCCAATGGAGTAAAAAAAAAAAAGTAATTTTTTCCCCAAAATGACTGAAGAGCACCACATTTATGTAATAAATGTGATAAAATTAGATGTTTATGATTAAAATAAGAAAAATATCTGCCAATGCCTTCAGGTAAATAAACGTAAATCAGTGGAAAAACAAGCTTATATTTATGACTCCATTGGCAGATATTTTTCTTGTAATCATAACCACTTCATTTTGATAAATTTTTCAGAAAACAATACATAATTTGCTTCTCAAGTAAATGTACCTGATTTAAGAATGTGTAAAAATTTGTACTGGACAACAAGACAAAAATGAGCAGTTTGTACAGTGTGAGGCCTAAAACACCTGAGAATTGAGCAATGATGCTGAGAGTAGGAAACGGTCTGGAAGCCAGACATGATCTACTGGAATACACAGGACAGAAAACACTACAAATGAGCGTTTAAGGGAAGAGTGGTGAATATGATCATATTTCTAACTAATAAATATCCCCATATTTTCCCAGTTAATCACAGTACAATTGTTTTGTATTACAAGTATTCTGGAATTGTAAATATTCAAATTAAATCCGCACTAATTTACATACATAAATCTGAACATTAGATAAAGCTTTATTGATTTTGTTGACATATTGGAGTTAATGGTTTTTCCAGAGGGGATTTTGAATATATCTTTTATCGCTCCATAAATCACAAAATACTCACAACAGCCAAAAAAAAAAAGTTTTAAGGAATAAAATGTTATATAAATCAGTGTGAGTGATATATGAACAAACCCCTCAGTAAAAACCTTCAGAATATAGACAGGAATAAATCTGTAAATGTTGGTGTGTGTAACTGCAGCTGAAGTGGAGGACAAACTCGTTAAAGTTATGTAGCGTAATTGAAATCTACAGACGCAAATGGATGAAGTGCAATAAAATAAACACTTAAATGTGCGTTTTGGATGTTTTCTGTCCACTGTTAAAGAAGCAAAATCTCCAAATTCACCATTACATGAAAAAACAATAGTTTGGCCTGTAATGTCTTGCCTTAAACCAAAAAACACTAAGTGTTTGTCTTGACATCTCTCCAGAGAGCCTCCAGCATCATGTGTCCGCGGGGTGTGAAACACAAGTGTGTGTGTGTGTTAGACCCTCAGAGACACAGACGGCAGCATACTTTCATATTTAGTAAATATATTCAGCAAGTCTGAGCAGATCTGTAATAACTCAATCACACATTCCAGCTGTGTTTGCTGTGAGCTTAAACACACGTTTGCACAGCTATCTAAAAGGGGACATAGACTTCTATTGTTTTTATAAACAGCTAGTTATAAATATTATAATCTAACCCTAACCGAAAACTGTCTGCATTTTTACAATTAAAAAATATATATTTACTTAATTTTTTTTATGCTGTTTTTACAAATCAGGATGTTCCCAAAAGCAGGTTTTGTTAGATTTAGCTCACCTCTGGGTACAAATTTGTCCACAAAATATGGTTAAGTAGATACATACACTCATGGAAATACACTCAAAAAATATTAAGATTTATGTATTTGAATCGTTATCCCCTCCTTGAACTGCCACCTAACCGTGGTGGAGGGGGTTTGAGTACCCGCATGACCCTAGGAGCTATGTTGTCCGGGGTATATGCCCCTGGTAGGGTCTCCCAAGGCAAACAGGTCATAGGTGACGGGTCAGACTAAGAGCAGTTCAAAAACCCTTTATGATGGAGTTAAGATTGAGGACCGTGACGTCACCCGGCATGGCGCAGCCCCCCATGACGTGGGGCCGCCCTCCCGTGGACCCAGCACCTGCAGGATCGGGCGGCAGTCGAAAGCAGGGGCCTCGACAACCCGATCCCTGGACACGGAAACTGGCTTTAGGGACGCGGAATGTCATCTCTCTGGCAGGGAAGGAGCCTGAGATTGTGCGTGAGGTTCAGAGGTTCCGACTAGAGATAGTCGGGATCACCTCCACGCACGGCTTGGGCTCTGGAACCACACTCCGTGAGAGAGTGGAACACTGGACCAGCTCTATACTCTCTCCAGGGTGCTGGAGGGTTCGTGGGAGTTTGCCCAACCAGTCCACATGTGCTTTGTGGATTTGGAGAAGGCATTCGACCGTGTCCCTCGCGGCATCCTGTGGAGGGTGCTCTGGGAGTATGTGGTCAGGGGCCCTTTGCTAAGGGCTATCCGGTCCCTGTACGACCGGAGCAGGAGGTTGGTTCGCATTGCCGGCAGTAAGTCAGACTGTTTCCCAGTGCATGTTGGACTCTGGCAGGGCTGCCCTTTGTCGTCGGTTCTGTTCATAATTTTTATGGACAGAATTTCTAGGCGCAGCCAGGGGCCGGAGGGTGTCAGGTTTGGGGACCACACGATTTCTACTCTGCTTTTTGCGGATGATGTTGTCATGCTGGCTCCATCAGACCAGGACCTTCAACATGCACTGGGACGGTTTGCAGCCGAGTGTGAAGCGGCTGGGATGAGAATCAGCGCCTCCAAATCCGAGGCCATGGTTCTCAGTCGGAAAAGGGTGGCTTGCCTACTTCAGGTTGGTGGAGAGTTCCTGCCTCAAGTGGAGGAGTTCAAGTATCTTGGGGTTTTGTTCACGAGTGAGGGAAGGATGGAACGGGAGATTGACAGACGGATCGGTGCAGCTTCTGCAGTAATGCAGTCGATGTACCGGTCTGTCGTGGTGAAGAAAGAGCTGAGCCGCAAGGCGAAGCTCTCGATTTACCAGTCAATCTACGTTCCTACTCTCACCTATGGTCATGAGCTGTGGGTCATGACTGAAAGGACAAGATCCCGGATACAGGCGGCCGAAATGAGCTTTCTCCGCAGGGTGGCTGGGCGATCCCTTAGAGAGAGGGTGAGAAGCTCGGTCACTCGGGAGAAGCTCAGAGTAGGCATCTGTTCCGGATGCCTCCTGGACGCCTTCCCGGGAAGGTGTTCCGGGCGTGTCCCACCGGGAGGAGGCCACAGGGAAGACCTAGGACACGCTGGAGGGACTTTGTCTCCCAGCTGGCCTGGAAACACCTCTGTGTCCCCCGGAAGAGCTGGAGGAAGTGTCTAGGGAGAGGGAAGTCTGGACATCTCTGCTTAGACTGCTGCCCCCGCGACCCGGCCCCGGATAAGCGGAAGAAGATGGTATGGTATGGTATGGTATTTGAATCGAATATAAAAAAATTCCATCCATTTTTATTACACAGTTTTTACTTAATGTGATTCATATGTGTCAGTTCTACATAAATGAAACAGGTCAGATTTCTGTAATAGCACTAATAAACGGAATGTGTTTAAATAAACAATAAGCAGTGTATTTATCATCAACAAAACCCATTTGTTTCAATGTCACACATTTTAACTACTTAAATGTTGCTTGTTCCACAGTTTTTATTAAAGCCATATTTTTAACCATGTTCATAATTTTGAACTGAATAAATGTAATTGTTAATTTTAATGAAAAAATTATTATTATTTAAATGGAATCAAATGGATGCAAATAGTTAATAATAAACTATACCATGATTTTTTTGAGTGCATAAATCCCGTTTCATTGATGTATGACTGACAAATACGCATCACATTAAGTTTATTAGACTGTTTATGATAAAACTGTGTAATCCAAATGGATGGGAATTATGCATTTCATTTAAATCTTAAATGTATGCTTAAATATTTTTCAGTGTACAGAATCTCAAAGCACATTCAAATAAATGATAAATCATCAAGAATAATTACAGGAATAATTTACCTGAACATTAATTATAATTTCATCACCCTTAAGTTCCAAACCTCTATTTTTCCCCCTTCTTTCATTAGTTAAACTAAATGAAAATGAGAAACACTGCTTGGGCATCTTTCAGTGAATGTTTTTTTTTCTTCCAGGTAACAAAAATGTTTTTCATGGTTTTAGTTTTAGTTAACTATTAAAAACCCGGGTAAATGTTCCTTTAAACACGTCTAAAATGTTCCTCTCTCACCGTCTTCTTCTTCAGTTGTTCAGCTTCCATCTCTTTCTTGTGCTTCTCGTGTTTGATCTGCCGTTTCTCTAAGTACTCCAGCCGTTCCTCTTCCTTTTCAAAGTACTTCCTCACATTCTGTTTCTGTAGAGAACATGTTATACAATGTGAAGTCTGTTCTGACAGTATTATGCAGCTACCTAACTTCAAGCAAGTCAACATTACATTTCTCTTTTAATCCCAATCCCAGAAATCTATTGAAATTGACTCTTTTCACATTTCCGAGCTTCTTAGAAGAAATTTTCTGTTTAATTTTTTTTAAATCAACATCTAGACAGAAAATTTTTTGAATATTTGCTAGATGTCTGTTCTTTGTGTGTGTACTGAAATAAATATTGTGTTACAATAAATTGCGTAAATAGGAGAAAAAAACAAAAGTGGATCAGACTGATCATTACACTCTCTTAGCCAATCAGCAGTAGGGGGGCATGTCCACTCATGATGGGGGAGGAGAGAGAATTAGCCAATCAGCAGTAGGGGGCGTGTCCACTCATGATGGGGGAGGAGAGAGAGTTAGCCAATCAGCAGTAGGGGGCGTGTCCACTCATGATGAGGGAGGAGAGAGAGTTAGCCAATCAGCAGTAGGGTCGTGTCCACTCATGATGGGGAGGAGAGAGAATTAGCCAATCAGCAGTAGGGGGCGTGTCCACTCATGATGGGGGAGGAGAGAGAGTGAGCCAATCAGCAGTAGGAGGCGTGTCCACTCATGATGGGGAGGAGCGAGAGTGAGCAAGAGGGAGATTTGAAGAAAGACTGTAGAAAGAGAGATGGCTGAGAGACATTAGAAAACAGGAAAAGGACAGAGGAATACCACAGGAAGAAGAAGGGTTATGATCAGGCAAGAGCTTTAGGAGCCGCACTAATATTAGAAAAGCTTTCCAGCACTTGAGAGACATTACAGAGTGGGAAGGCTTGAACATGGACACCAAGGTTGCGTTGTTTCTGCTCCATACGTGAGTAACATTTTGCTGTGTTTCACAGAAGCCAGATGCGCTGTTGTATGCCGTTGTTGTTGAATCACAGCTGATTCATCCATGCTTGCGCGAGCTGTTAGTGGTTGCCTGTTGTGCATTCTAGCATATTTGTTTTTTTGGGGGGAGGGGCAGAGCAATAAAGGCAGGGGCGTGTTTATTTGGGCATCAATTCAACGTATCAACAATATTAACAGTGTTCCTCAGAAATCGCTTACTGCACCTTTAATGACAACACAAAGTTTAATACTATAAATTTACAATGTTAATAACTGTCCATGAACTGAATAGATGAATTATGTATTTTATTCAGTATTGATAGTTGTCCAGCTGAACATGAGATGACATTCTCACCTCGTTTTTGGAGGATTTGCGCAGGGTCCACGGGATCTGTAGGATGTGTAGTGTCCCGATACGATCTGAGACCGCCAGAAGATGATGCTTCCCTACGGGAGAGAAACAGGACACGTCAGGATCTGTCCTGGGGTCAGTCCACAAAATATTCTTAAGAATACAAGTCTTCTGCTATTTCCGTACATAAGAGAACAAAAATTTGAATTCCCAATAATATTAGTTGGTGAAAATCAAGTTTATACAAATTATTTTCATGTTTAAATATGTCATTTTATGATTTTAATGATCTAATATGAGTTTGAAGGGATACAAGTATTGACTTAAACATTAGTTAATGCATTAGCTAATAATGAGCAATATATATTTTTAAAGCATTTATTAATGTTAGTTAGTATAAATCTCGTGGTTTATTGTTCAAATAGCTCAAAAGAATGAAACAGACTGATGCATTCTGAGACTGGCTCTTAAAACGAATTATTAAAAAATACACAGGTCATTAAAAATGTCCCCTTCTTGAACTGCCACCTTAACGTGGTGGAGGGGTTTGAGTACCCGAATGACCCTAGGACAGGGGTCGGGAACCTATGGCTCGCGAGCCATATATGGCTCTTTTCTGGATTTTATATGGCTCTCCAATTTTCAAATGGTGCCTGAAAATACACCCTTGAACATGATGATAAAATTATTTTGAAACTATTAGCATACTTGATTAATGTATAATTATGAATGTGTAAAATTAAATTAAATATGTACAAAATATTTAGATAAAGAGACTCGCAGCTTAATATGATTGACAGCGGCATTTTGGCCTGTAGCTAGCCTACCTATCAGAGAGCTGAATTTTTATTGGACGACGTGGCCTGCGTCATGTCCAGATCAAGTTAAACAACTAACGTTACCTAGCTAGCTAAATAAAAAATCATCAACGAGAGTAATATGGCGAAAAGAAAAAAAGACGACGATTACCGTTCTTTCCAGCCCGAATGGACGGATCACTTTGCATTTGTGAAGAAGTCAGGGTCCGCAGTGTGTCTCATTTGCAATGAACGTATTGCGTCGCTCAAAAAGTCAAATGTAAAGAGACATTTTGAGACGCACCATGCAAAATATCCCAATGGGGAATGCAGGAAAAAAGCTTGTGCTGAGCTTCAGCGGATAATGGAAACCGGACAGCAGCAGCTGCTATCATGGACTAATAAAGGCGGGAATCTGAATTCTGCGAGCTTTGCTGGCGCTCTGGAGATTGTGCGGAGTGGAAAACCATTTACAGATGGAGACTACATTAAGGATTGCATGCTCAGTATGGCTAAAGAACTGTTTAATGACCTCCCAAACAAGGATAAAATGATCCAAAAAATCAAAGACATGCCTTTGTCTGCAAGAACTGTTCATGATCGTGCACTCGTGATGGCTCGTCAGATAGAGGAGATGCAGATCAACGACATCCGTTCAGGTAGTTACTTTTCTCTTTCCTTGGATGAGTCTACCGATGTGAGCAATATAGCACAGATAAGCATAGTCGGGCGGTATGTGACGGGTGATACAGTGCGTGAAGAGAGTCTCGCTGTTTTGCCGATGAAAGATACAACAAGAGGCGAGGATGTGTTCAAATCTCTGATGGACTTTGCTGCAGAGAAAAAGCTACCACTGAATAAACTTATATCTGTGTAGTACGATGGAGCACCCAGCATGTTAGGTAAACATAAAGGATTCATTGCCCTTCTGTGTGAGCAAGAGAAGCGGCCCATCTTAAACTTTCATATGATATTACACGTCATATGAACTAGAGTTCTCAACGGGTCGGGTCGGCCCGACAAACCCGACGGGACCCGCGGGTTCGGGTCGAAAATATAAGCAAATGACTCGGGTCGGGTCGGACCTCGGGCTTAATCTTTTCCGCTCAGTAAAAAAAAACAAAAAAAACATTTATTAATCATCGCTGCTGTTCACCGTAAAGAAAGTCTGGCAGCTGCGCGCAACGTGCATCATGGAGAGGGGCGGGGGCAGACGCCGCTGCGTGCACGCCTTTAGCCTGAGGAAAGAAGTTGGAGTTGGTGAAAAGTAAACTTGCTGCAGGTGAATTCACCGTCGCTACTACAGCCTATTTATATATTTAAAGTTTATTGTTTCAGTTGTTTGTATTGTTAAAAGGCGTGAACATTAAAGGTTGATTTGAATTCGCGTCTGCTGGTCATGATAATACGTGTATGAGAAAAAAAAATTCCGACGCGGCGTCGGGCCGCGGGCCGGCTTCGGGTAGATAATTCATGTTGATGTGTCGGGTTACATCGGGTCCGGGCTTTAAAAGCCACGGGCCGGGTCGGGTCGTAATTTTCAGGCCCGTTGAGAACTCTAATATGAACCACCTCAATGTGAAAATGCAAGGCATTGGAAACACAATCTTGTCCCTGCAACAGGCAGTGTTTGCATTTGAAACAAAGCTGGAGCTGTTTATCAGGGACATTGAAAGTGGCCGTCTCCTGCACTTCGAAACATTGCGAGCATACATAGAGGATTGCTTAGCGAGGGACCCCGCGCATCATTTCGACCTCAGGTAGCTTGCAGCCTTCACGTCTGATTTACTGATGTCATTCAAATCACGTTTTGTTATCACAATGTTTGGCTCAATGTACACATGCGAGCAGTCCTTCTCACATCTGAACAACATCAAAAACAACCTGCGCTCAAGGTTAACGGATGAAAGCCTGAATGCCTGCATGAAGCTGAATCTCACCAGTTACGACCCCAACTACAAAGCACTCAGCAAAATGATGCAGCAACAGAAATCTCATTAATGTAAGTAGGGTGCAATAAACTTCTTGTTAAACACTTGTTTATGATGCCCGTTTCTCAATTTTTGTGGTGTCTTAAGAGTGCTAGAAACCAGCACTATGTCAGTGAGCAAAATATAGTGCTTTTTATGTACTGTGTGTAGTAGCCTTAGCTTGGGTGTAACTGAGTAAAAAAAAAACGCGTTATTGCCACCTACTATATAACTACCAGAACTACTACCAGTGCAAGTCGTATTACTGCATTTGTTATTACATAAAAATTCGCAAATGTATTTTAATACACAGGTGTAAACTTTGCTGTGGCTCTTTTGAAAAAAATTCTCTAAATATTTTGTTTGTTTGGCTCTTCTAGATAAAAAGGTTTCCGAACCCTGCCCTAGGAGCTATGTTGTCCAGGGCTATATGCCCCTGGTAGGGTCTCCCAAGGCAAACAGGTCCTAGGCGACGGGTCAGACTAAGAGTGGTTAAAAAAAAAAACTTTATGAGAAAAATTAAATCGAGGACCGTGACGTCGCCCAGCATGGCGCAGCCGGGGCCCCACCCTGGAGCCAGGCCCGGGGTTGGGGCTTGTATGCGAGCGCCTGGTGGCCGGGCCTCCCCCCACGGGGTCCGGCCGGGCTCAGCCCGAAGGAGCGACGTGGGGCTGCCTTCCCGTGGGCTCACCACCTACAGGAGGGACTGCAGGGGCCGGTGCTGAGAGGATCGGGCAGCAGTCGAAGGCGGGGGCCTCGACAACCCGATCCCTGGACACGGAAAATAGCTCTAGGGACGTGGAACGTCACCTCGCTGGCGGGGAAGGAGCCTGAGATTGTGCGTGAGGTTGAGAGGTTCCAACTAGAGATAGTTGGGATCACCTCTACGCACGGCTTGGGCTCTGGAACCACACTCCTTGAGAGAGGATGGACTCTTCACCACTCTGGAGTTGCCCATGGTGAGAGGTGGCGGGCTGGTGGGGGTTTGCTCATAGCCCCCCGGCTCAGCCACCATGTGTTGGAGTTTACCTCGGTGAACGAGAGGGTCGTTTCCCTGCGCCTTCGGGTCG
>NC_138742.1:1928068-2013222 GCF_965113295.1 Leuciscus leuciscus
TGCACTAGCATGGTTTAAATCATACTTATCTGACCGTTATCAGTTTGTAGCAGTAAATGAAGAGATGTCTCATCGATCACAAGTTCAGTATGGCGTACCACAAGGCTCAGTACTAGGACCGTTGCTGTTCACTCTGTACATGCTACCCTTAGGAGATATCATTAGGAAACATGGAATTAGCTTTCACTGTTATGCTGACGATACTCAGCTCTATATTTCTTCAAAACCTAACGAAACTTACCAATTCACAAAATTAACGGAATGCATAGCTGATATAAAAAATTGGATGACTAGTCATTTCCTTCTTCTAAATTCTGAAAAAACAGAGATTCTAATTATTGGACAAAAAATGTCCTCACGTAGTAACCTAGAATACTGTCTAACACTTGATGGTTGCTCTGTTAAGTCTCCGTCGTCGATTAGGAACCTGGGTGTGCTCTTTGATACCAATCTTTCATTTCAATCTTCTCATGCGTTCATGACCTCAAGGCTAGATTATTGTAATGCTCTACTGGGTGGTTGCCCTGCATGCTTAATAAACAAACTACAGCTAGTTCAAAACGCAGCAGCTCGAGTTCTTACCAGAACCAGGAAGTATGACCATATTAGCCCTGTTCTGTCAACACTACATTGGCTGCCTATTAAACATCGCATACATTAAAAATATTGCTGATTACTTTCAAAGCACTAAATGGTTTAGCTCCGCAGTACTTGAGCGAGCTCTTAACGCATTATAGTCCTTCACGTCTATTGCGATCTCAAAATTCCAGCCAGTTGATAATACCTAGAATATCAAAATCGACTGCTGGCGGTAGATCCTTCTCCTATTTAGCACCAAAACTTTGAAACAGTCTTCCTACCATTGTCCGGGAAGCAGACACACTCTGTCAGTTCAAAGCCAGATTAAAGACACGTCTCTTTGACCTAGCATTCACATAATACATTATAGACTTCTATAATTCAATGTTAGGCTGCATAGATTAGGTCAGCCGGAACCAGGAACACTTCCCATAAATCCTGATGTATTCGTTACATCATAAGAAGAATGGCATCTACGCTAATTTTAGTGTCTTTGTTTATCCCGAGGTTTTCCCGCAGCCTGCCGGATCCAGATCTGACGAAGGACCTTTACCTGGACCCGATGACAACGCAGTGCTGAAGTGCCAACTAGTCTCTCCCTATGGAGGATCCCTTTAGATCCCTTTAGATGAAGCGTTGTCGGGAAAATTCGTTTCGCGCACCTACCCCCGAAGTGATCAAATAAAATATAATTCTGTATCAAAATTTATAAGGAAAGACCAGTACTTTGTTTAGGCATGGTTTGTAGGGAATTACAAACCTGCGCACATATATTCAAACGCACATAACTATGGAACCAATTCTTAATGCGCATGTGAACGCCATCAGCGTTTATCACAGGTTTGCGTTTAAAGTCTGTGTAGAGAGAATGTTGTCGTCTTAGCGGCCCCTAATTTAATAACAAATGATTGTTGCGACGGAAGCGAATCAATCAAGACTAACTTTAGCTGGAAAATAACTTTATTAAAGAACCGCTATAAAGCCAAAACAATCTCTATTACCGTAAATTATATGTTTATCTCTGTAAAGCTGCTTTGAAACAATCTACATTGTTAAAAGCGCTATATAAATTAAGATGACTTGACTTGACTTGACTTAATAGACCTAACAGGACTTTATAAATAAAAATACACCAGTATATTTCCCGTCTACTATGTAATGACGTCCAATTTAAAAGGGAATACAGTTCACCGTGATGTGTTCTGTAGGGTGCATTAGTGATCAGTCTAATAGCTTACCGGAGGAGCTGCTGGATCTGATGCAGGTGATGGAGGCAGTGCTGATGTTCTGGGTTTGTGAGGGTTCGTGGGTGTTTTGCAGCAGATCCCAAACCTCGATGTTCCCGTCCTCCTTCCCGATGAATAGGAGCGCCGGACGGGACAGGGACCAGTGACCGATCGTACACATGAACTTAGAGCAGGCCGACATGAGGATCGGGCCACTCTGAAACGAGAAGTGAGACAGAATCATTCAGCACATGCTAAACTCCATCTAAAACTGATTCAAACTACTGCCTATTCTATTATAAGCAAAAGTGGTAGCACTTTACAATAAGGGCCCGAAACACACCCATTAATCTTTAAGAGAATAGAGAAACCCTTTTAGACCATTCACCGGGACCACCGACCATTTGTCCCGTTGTTAAACTAGCAAAAGTGGATTCGGACACTTGCGTCGTGCATTTTAGACCATGAGCTTAGATCGTTAAAATAGGGCCCTTAAAGAATAAGCACAGATGCTTTTGTCCGTTTGATGTGCTTGTGCCGTGACCTCACCATGACCCCTTCTTTCCAGATGGCGAAACTGAAGCTGCCCACCGTCAGGATGATGTCCTTGAAGAACGGAGAGCGGCTCACGGTGTTCACCAGAGTGTGGTGTGCAGGGAAATGATGCGTAGGTTTGGCACCTGGCAGAAAACAGACATGAAAAAATTACTTTTGCATAAAACATATAACAATAAAATCAACAAAAATAAACCATCAGATCCAAAAATGAAAATTTTGTCATCGTTTACTCTGCCTCATGTGGTTTCGAACCTGTACTAGGCTAGTGACAATGCCCACAATTTTTTTTAGATACCCCTACCGAAGGTAGAACTAAACCCAACAATGTTTTTCTTCATCTCTAAGGTCTCCCATATATGAAATGGATTCTTGGCTCAAAATATTTTACTGTTAAGATTGTTAAATTAACAGATATTGTTATACACCCCAAAACCAAAAAAGGACTAAAATATTGCCTGTCCGTATGGGAGTTAAGGCATATAAACTAGTGCAGATCAATCACACAAGCTCTGGATGTGAATATCTTGATGTATGGAATAAATAGAGACATATAAACACATACCTAAAATAAGCGGACATGTAAAAATTGAATATTTATGTAGAATGTTTTCATTTACTTTGTGGTTGCTTTGCCAGGGATTAACATAGAAACACATATGATGACTTGTTGGAAAGATGGGGTTGTGCTGAAACCAGCAATACCAAATATGTAAATATAGCACGACAAATCAGGGTGTTCTGTCACTCAATGTATGAGGTGTCTAAAATGAAAGAAAATGGAACACTGACATAATTTAGTCCAAAGCCCATTATCAGTGGTGTGAAGAATGTTGAGAAATTCTAATATAAGATACATTTAATAATGAAACATTTCATATGGCACCTTGTACTATATGGAAACAAAGATTGAAATCAAAAGATAAGACCTTACCATAGCACAAACAGGAGACCAGGAGTCAGGATTGCAGTTTGACCTTAATGAGCCTTTTAATAAAACTATAACTTTACTTAACACAATAAAAATTAAATGACTGTCTTAATCAAACAAATGGCAATCTAACTCTGAGGGGGGATGAGCCCTCTCTTCTCAGGCTGTTTTTTTTCTAGCTGGAACCATTTGGAACATGAACTGCTTTTGGTAGCCATTCTGAGGTCAGCCCCCCATGATGTTACAACTGCAACACACCAATGTCACTCATCCACATTGTCATCAGTGACAAAGTGGGTCATATTTGGACAGTCTGGGAGAGGGCAAGAGCAAAACTCTGTGCAGGTCAAGCCTACTGAAAGACACTGGCATTTTGTTGCATCGTTGCAGTTTCCGTCTTTACAGTAGAGGTGGGTGATGTCTCTAACTTCTTTAGGTGCTGGTGCCTTCTGGAACATTACAGGTTCAATGCACCCATCTTCTCTGAGCCTCCATCCTCTACCAACTAGGTTCCAGAGAAGAGGTTTGACGCCACACTGCTGTTTGGTACAAGGCTCTCAGCACATGTTGCTGGAAGGCATCTTCTGTTGGGGGTAGATTTGCTGCTGACAAATCTGTGGTAGACGCTAGTGTACCTCAGCTCATCCAGGTTGGTTCAAGGATGCCCATCCACCTTTTTTTTTTGTTGGCCATACAGGAGAAGGGCACACATTCTTGCCACAGTGTGCTTTGCTTCTTGCAAAAGCCTTTTCCAGGCTACGTGAGGGCTTGGCATGCAGGTAAACACTCACAAAGCACTGTTCCAAGCTTCTGAGCGATTAAACAGATAGGGACGAATCTTTCCTTAAGGCCATGTCCAGAGTGCATAAACACTGCTGAGGATCCAAACATCCCTTTGCTTGAATAGTACAGAAGCAAAACTAGTACATCTGTATCATCACATTTGACAATTAGAAGAGAATGTGACTGTGCAAGATGTATTGCATGTAACACCAGCCTCGTGTCAGCCTCCTCCTGGTCACTGTAAAGATCTTTCAAGCAGTCAATGCCTGACTTGCTAACCCTCTTAACCTCTTGTGAGGGCAGTGGCCTTCCCAATTCTGTACAAACTGCTTGTTGCAGAAATGAAAGCACTTGAACATGAACAACCAGAAGCATACACATTCATGCAGCAAGGTGGGTTTGTTATTCGCCGGTCTGAGCATTGAAGCTTCAACTGTGTGGCTACTGATAAGGCACTGGAGCAAACCATTAATCGAGAAGGCAAGAGTCAGGGTGGAGTTGTTGGCTTCACATTACGAAAAGGAACACTCATAAGATGGTTGATAACAAGACCTGTGACCATGGCATATGTGGATGTCATGAAAGAGCTTTGTGACACTGATGATCAGAGCCCGAAAGCAACACAAAGAGCATGGAGCATCCAGAATGGACCGAGACGAAAGAGACATACAGAAGATAATGGAAGCTGTGGAGCAGAGGCAGAATCCCTCTGATCTTGATAGCATTCCTGAGGAACTGATCAACATTGCAAGTGGTCAGGTTGCATCTGAGAAAGTTGCAAAAGAGCTCTCAAGCTTCCTCCAAGAAGCAGAATCCCATCTTTATTGAACAACGTCTGGCAAAAAAACAAAAAAACAAGAGCTTCTGGGAGCCAGAGAAAAGAAACCAGTGTGCAACCTTCAAGGACATGGAAACATCAGTTGGAGTCATAATATCTAGAAAGGTTCACATGAACTCAGATTTGACTGGCTGTCAAAAAGATTGCAACTTTAAGGGGAAAGGGAGGTAACAGTGATATTAGCAGCCATACCACCCTGTAGCCCAAGACTGGTTGCCCACTGAAGCTAAGCAGGGCTGATCCTGGTTAGTATCTGGATGGGAGACCTCCTGAGAAAAGGGTTAGGGCTGCTGGAAGAGGTGTTAGTGAGGCCAGTAGGGGGCGCTCACCCTGTGGTCCCTGTGGGACCTAACGCTCCAGTGTAGTGATCGGGACACTATACTGTCAAAGAGCACCGTCCTTCGGATGAAACTTTAAACCGAGGTCCTGACTATCTGTGGTCATTAAAAAATCCCAGGATGTCCTTCGAAAAAGAGTAGGGGTGTAACCCCGGCATCCTGGCCAAATTTGCCCCTTGGCCTCTGTCCATAATGGCCTCCTAATCATCCCCATATGCTGATTGGCTTCATCACTGTCTCCTCTCCACCAGTAAGCTGGTGTGTGGTGGGCGTTCTGGCGCAATATGGCTGCCGTCGCATCATCCAGGTGGATGCTGCACATTGGTGGTGGTTGAGGAGAATCCCTCTCCCATGTAAAGCGCAATGAGTACCCAGAAAAGCGCTATATAAATGTAACGAATTATTATAACAGCTGTGTCGTTATAGTGTTTGATAGATATGACCACCAACACTCAGTCAAAGATCTTGGAAGACAAAGAAGAGGCACCATTCACACCAGCACACAAACACATATCTTCACAGGACAAACAAGTGTTCCAAACTACAGAAAATACCTCAGGATCAGCAGAAACAAGACTGCTCTATGTAGCTTTGTCAGCACCTACATCGCCAGTACTGGGCCAACTAGAATTTCTTCAGGGAACACTGTCATCTTGGCAGGTGACTTTGAAAATGCTCAGGAGGTTAAGAGGGTTAGCAAGTCAGGCTTTGACTGCTTGAAAGATCTTTACAGTGACCAGGAGGAGGCTGACACGAGGCTGGTGTTACATGCAATACATCTTGCACAGTCACATTCTCTTCTAATTGTCAAATGTGATGATACAGATGTACTAGTTTTGCTTCTGTACTATTCAAGCAAAGGGATGTTTGGATCCTCAACAGTGTTTATGCACTCTGGACATGGCCTTAAGGCGAGACACTACAGGTGAATAGGGTAAAATTTTAAAATAATAGATATCACCATGAAACTTCCTCAGTTCATTACTTACACAAGTTCATACAAAAAATGTTTTACAAGTTTTTGAAATTTTTATGTTTAATTATGCAAATTAGGTATTATCTCATTAAATATGTGCAATTTTACATATTTTTTCAGTAGATATATCTGAAAATATGATAAAGCCAGACGCAAAATAATTTTTTCATTTTGATTACACACAAGATGACAAAAGATGTTCAGAGGGATTTCAGGATATATGCTTTCATTACCTAGGAAATCTAAATATACTGTCCATAGCCTTAAAATATCGATTTTTCGAAAAAAATTTTTTATTAAAATGTCACATAAATCAGGCCAGGAATGATTTATTAACAAATCCCTCTGAACAGATCTTCAGAATACTGCTAAGTGTATAACTGGAAAGTTTGGTGTACATAGGTGCTACATAGGCTGAGATGTTTCTACTGGAGAATGACAAAAAAACGCAAAAAAATTATTTTGAGAAAACGGCAGTTAAAGATTTAAATAGCTCTAAATGAGATTTCATCGTTAGCTTTAAATCCCCCTTTGGACATTCACGATTGGTTACTGATAGAAAGGAAATGCCCATATTTGGTTTACATAGCGTTGTGCATGAGACTCAGAGCTTTACAACGATCCCGGACATGACAGACTTCAGTGAACAGACGGAGCTCGGCATGTCGCGATGGAATACTAACTTCCTGGTAAATTTGGGAGAAACTTACTGCCGCAAGTAAACAAAATGTAATAAAATAAACATTGTAATGTATATTTTCAGCGTTTTCTTTATAGCAGCTTGAAATAATACATATTGAAGGAGTAAACTCGGCCAAAATCTCAAAACTGACCACTGCATGAAAAATCGATGTTTTTGCCTGCCGTGTCTCGCCTTAAGGAAAGATTTGTCACTATAGGTTTGATCGCTCAGAAGCTTGGAGCAGTGCTTTGTGAGTGTTTTACCTGCATGCCACGCCCTCACAGGTTGTGACACCACAAGCAGTTTGTACAGAATTGGGAAGGCCACTGACTTCACAAGACAGAAGACCCATCTTTGTAAGTTACAGGAAAAGACCAAACTTGGACTCTGGTAGCCTGGAAAAGCAAAGCACACTGTGGCAAGAATGTGTGCCCTTCTCCTGTATGGCCAAAAGAAAAAGGTGGATGGGCATCCTTGAACCAACCCTACGCTACACTAGCGTCTACCACAGATTTGTCAGCAGCAAATCTACCACCAACAGAAGATGCCTTCCAGCAACATGTGCTGAGAGCCTTGTACCAAACAGCAGTGTGGCGTCACAGCCACCTGGCCAAACCTCTTCTCTGGAACCCAGTTGGTAGAGGATGGAGGCTCAGAGGAGATGGGTGCAGCGTGCATTGAACCTGTAATGTTCCAGAAGGCACCAGCACCTAAAGAAGTTAGAGACATCACCCACCTCTACTGTAAAGACTGAAACTGCAACGATGCCACCAAATGCCAGTGTCTTTCAGTAGGCTTGACCTGCACAGTGTTTTGCTCTTGCCCTCTCCCAGACTGTCCAAATATGACCCACTTTGTCACTGATGACAATGTGGATGAGTGACATTGGTGTGTTGCAGTTGTAACATCATGGGGGGCTGACCTCAGAATGGCTACCAAAAGCAGTTCATGTTCCAATTGGTTTATATGCCTTAACTCCCAATCCATACTGACAGGCTATATTTTAGTCCCTTTTTTTTGGTTTTGGGGTGTATAACAATATCTGTTAATTTAACAATCTTAGCAGTAAAATATTTTGAGCCAAGAATCCATTTCATATATGGGAGACCTTAGAGATGAAGAAAAACATTGTTGGGTTTAGTTCTACCTCCGGTAGGGGTATCTAAAAAATTAAAGCACTTTTTGACCATTTGTCACTAGCCTAGTACGTCTTTCTTTCTTTTGTGGAACATAAAATATATTTAGGTTAAAAAAACATTGACAAAAAAACCCTTCTTAAAATATCTTCTTTTAGAAAAAAATCTACAGAGAATGCAATCCCAGAATGCACTGCGACAAGATCAGTGCAAAAGTTGAGTCGAAATGTTATTTATAAATATATTTCAGTTCTGAGATGTATTGATAAAAATAGTGCAATATAATTACAAATTTTACCCAATATTTGTGTGTAACGTGTCGCGTCTCATGTGGTTTGTGAGTTGAAGAAAAACAACTAATTAATTTAATCATAAAAACTGCTAAATAAAAAAAATATTTTAAAATAAAAAATAAAAGACATACTAAAAAAGATTAAATGTTTCATTTGTTTACCTTCAGAGAATCGTGAATTATTTTTCCGAATTATTTTTCAAATTTAATTATTTCAAATAAAATATTTCTTATTTTTAGTACGTGTTTTATTTAGATTGTATTCATTTTAAAAGTATTTACTAATTTACATTTTTAATTAGTTTTTTAAATAAAATATTTAATCCTTTTTAGTATTTTATTTTTTATTGTTTTTCTTTTTAGTACCGTTTTATTTTGATTGTTTGATTGTTGTTGATTTATTTTAATTTAAACATATTTAAAAAATATTTGATCTTTTTAGAATTTAGTGTTTGATTTTACATTTTTACGGTGAAGTTTTTTGTATGTATAATTAAAGAAAAAACTGCAAAATATTTTTTTTATTCAAACAAACATGCCTTTTTCCCTCACTGAATTTGTGCAAAACAAATTAATATTTATTCAGATTTTTTTTTTTTACCAAATTTTTTATCAGCATTGCAGGTGTGGCATGCTGTTAAATTATTGAGATATTAACTTAAAATCTTTGGCACTTTAAGTAAATATTTTATCTCAAAATTTGTTTTGAAACAGAGTTTTTAATGTCCTTATATCATGTGCTGTCGCTCGAACATGGCATTCGCAACTTCGCATGGTAATGGTTATGGGTTTGATTACAAATCTGCCACATTCATATGTATAAATATAACAGTATGTACAATAGACAACAAGCAAATAGTACACTGGGTGTGAAAAGCATGTGCCAAAAGGAGAAGAGATGAATGGAACAACAGGACTTACGAGAAAGAAATGACAGGCTTCATTAAGATTGAACGCTCACAGTAAATGAGTTCAGACACGCTGCACTAATGAAACTTAATATCCTGTAATATTGATGGAAATCACTCTGTAATTGCCTCGGTTTACAGGTGGTTTGATCAAATTAGGTTCAATCTCTGCCAAAATCCTTCACGATGAGCTCAGTGTTTCTGGGAAAACCACAACCATCTCGATGAACAACGAATGATTCAGAGTTCCACAAGTCCTGATTTATTGACATTCGTCATCGTCTGAGAAGCGGCTCATTAATCGCATAATTTTGTGTTGTTCTGTTTGCTGGAGATCTTCAGCTTCTACAGTAAAATGGTAGGTGTTTAATCTGGCTTTTATGGTGCTTTTGTCCACTGTAGAGCCTGACAGACGTGGTCAGATGAAGTTTTGTGTGGAAAGAGTTGATTGAAGATTCTACAAATAACATACAAAGTATTTAGAGCTCAAATATTTATTTGAAGTCCCCCTGAGAATTTACATAAATATTAATATATACACACTCACAAATTCCGTAATAATTGTTAATATTATTTTTTGTCAGATAATAATTTTTAAATATAAATTTATTTTATTTCAAATAAAATATTTATAATTTTTTGCATGTGTTTTATTCTCATTGTTTTTTTGTTTTGTTTTTTTAATTAAATACTTATTTTAATTTATTTTAAATAAAATATTTCTTATTTTTAGTACGTGTTTTTAGTATTTTGGTTTTATTGTTTTTATTATCAAATTATATATTTATTTTAAATGATTTTAAATAAATATTTTATCTTTTTAGTACGTTTTATTTTTGTTTTTATTTTCAAAGTATATAATTATTTTTAATTTAATTTCAGATAAAATATTTCTTATTTTTAGGAGGTGTTTTATTTTGATTGTTTTTATTTTCAAAATATTTATTTATTTTAGTTTAAATTTATTTCAAATGAAATATATTATATTTTTTATATGTTTTATTTTAATTATTTCTATTTTAAAAGTATTTATTCAATTACATTTTTTTATTATTTTAAATAAAACATTTTTATTTTATTTTCAAATTATTTATTTATTTTAAATTGTTTCAAATAAAATATTTCATCTTTTTTAGTGTGTTTTATTTTTATGATGATGAGGGTTTTTTCTTTCCTGAACTCCAGAAATGTGTGTTCTGCATGTATATAATAATGAGAATTGTATTGAACATATTGTATAAATGTATGAAGATTTATGTGCTTGTGTTTTGTAAAAAAGTGGATAATACCAAAGGAAGTAAACTAATGCATTAAGAGTTTGAAAGAGGGGGTGGGAATTAATAAGTGTTAAACTTCATCCCACTCCTTTTCAAGCAGCGGTGAATTTTATTTGTTTGATCATCAGTGTTCTTTCAATTATTGTCTTATGTTGTACATACTGTACACTTTTTCATTGTATGCTTGAAATAAAATGACGAAATAAAA
Source organism: Leuciscus leuciscus (assembly GCF_965113295.1). Lineage (NCBI taxonomy): Eukaryota > Metazoa > Chordata > Actinopteri > Cypriniformes > Leuciscidae > Leuciscus > Leuciscus leuciscus. The sequence goes on from NC_138742.1 coordinate 1,938,798, forward strand.
AAAGCGAAATAATTTTTTGTATGACATCAAAATATATTTTCTAAATAAATTTGTGCAAAATAAACATTTATACAGATATTTAATAATTCTTCACTATGAAGTTTAGTATGGAAAAGAGCAGTGAAGATTCTCCAAACGACATTCAGGTTTGGAACGACTCAAAGGTGAGTAAAATATGACCTGTAATATGTATCGCTTATTAGAAGATGCTTTTTTTTTTTATTTAAAGCGATTTAATCTTGATTTTCCTCAAGCTGGGAGCCCCGGGAACAGCTGGAGGTTCAGGTTCTCGATCAAGTGAACAATAGTAATTAAACTCAAACTATCAAACATTCAAACGTATGTATTCAAACATTTGACCTCTGAATTTAATCCCACATCTTAAATCATTCATGTTTTCATCTGAGTGTGTGTAAAAATGTGTTGTTTGGATGTTAACTTACTGAACAGTCGTCCTGAGTCGTTGTCCTTCTCCATTTTCCAGTCGGTGTAAACGAGTTCTCCGTCCTAAAAGAGACTCAAGAGCACACGCCTGTCTTTAGACAGAAATGATCTACTCTACAAGATATTTTATTTTAGCTTCATTACAATAGAGAGTAAAATAAAGCAGTAACACACAGGAGGTTGTGCATTACAGTAAAGGGCTGCACTGCCTTTTGTGGCTTGTTGCTTTTATAAAACAAATAATATGCTTAAATACATTTATCAATAGCCTCAGACATGGATCTAAATATAATAGAAGCTTTCCACTTTTATCTGGGCTTGCCTTTCAACAAAAGGAAACTCTACAGGTGCTAATCCACCAACATGGCATTACCATTAGTCTTTAGGACGCCTATAGATGAGCACGAAGACACTATGAGTGAACGTGCCACATATAGTTTGGACCAGGATAGTGTTGCTCGTCTATAGGCAACGACATCTGAGTTGAGAACACTTAACAGTAACTGTACTGTCTCCCTCTTCACCGTAAATCCTTTCTAGACACATTTTAAGTGCATTTCCTCAGATATAAAGCTGGATAACTCCATCCTGTCTGAAAAGTGTTTTCGCCTGTAAAGTCTATTCCGGCGCGGTATATTATAGTGTAAGGTCCTAAGACTAATGGTAATGCCATGTTGGTGGATTGGCACCTGTAGAATTTCCTTTTGTTGAAAGGCAAGCCCAGATAAAAGTGAAAAGCTTCTATTATATTTAGATCCATGTCTGAGGCAGTTCGACTCCACGACCGCATTTCTTTATTTGTATATTTTTTTTATATTACGACTTTAATCTTGAAATATTTCAACTTAATTCTTGAAATATTTCGACTTTATTCTCGTAATTTTAGATTTATAATTTTTTTACGGATTTTTTAAAATTAATTTTTAACGTTGCGGACCGTAGAGATCAGCGCCTCACCTCCGTCCCCACATATAGTTTTGTGCTGATGTTCTCCAGGGGTTTCTGCTGTTTGGCCGACGGCACCCGGAGCTGAGCGTATCCACACACTTCTCCCCGATCCGTGTCCTGTGGGGGTTTATCACCTAGAGAGAAAACATGTGCATTAAAGGTGAGTAGAAACAGACTGAGCGCTTTTTGGAGTCGCACAATAATGCATTATTTCACCCTGAAATGAACAATCTGTCATCATGAATCAATCACGGTTCTCTTATATCAGGTAATGGTCACATGACTTACTTTTTTTTTAGTAAAGATAAAATATTTAGTTTTTTTTATCTTGATTGTTTTTGTTTTAAAACTAGTTACTTATTTCTTTTTATTCTAAAGTAAATATTTAATTTTTTTGTGTTTTATTTTTATTTGTTTTTATCTTATAATAATTTATTTTAATTCTGACTGCCCATTTAGTTTTATATAAATAGTTTATTTATTAGGTTAATAAATTGACCCTTAACAAATATTTTTGGAAGTACAAAATTTTGAAATTGAAATGATACATTTGTAATCACTTGAAAAAGACCTATGACATCATGTCACATGCAGTTTATTTAAATTTAAATGATCTCATGGATGGTCATAGTGGCACTGTGGCGGTGGCGCCAGGGATAGGGCCCGTCATCGGTGCATGCAGCTATATATATTTTTTTTTTTTATTTAAAAAAAATTTCAATTATAATTTATTTCAAATAAAATATTTCCTCTTTTTAGTAATTATTTTATTTTAGATTAAAATAAACATTTTATTATTTTATTATTTATTTTAATAAATAAATATTTTTAAATTTACATTTTTATGATGATGATGCTTTTTCTTTCCAGAACTCCAGAACTTTGTTTTTGCTTCATGTATTTAAAGAAAAAAAAACACCTAAACAATTAAAGAAAAAAACACCTAAACAATTTGTTTGTATGAAAAAACACAGTGTTTAGTGTAAGAGTCAGTGTTTCTGCTCTTCAGTTCAACGTGAGGTATACAAAACTCTACTTATGTGAAAACTCCTGTTATAATCAATGAAGCTGTTTACACTGTAAACTGAATCTCTTATTGACATTGTGTTTAAACTTTGTTGGTTATAATAAAAGTATTCGCAAGCGTGCAGAACTCTTTTGGGTTCATGTGCTCAACAGATATGTCTGTGATTGGCTATATAGCTCAACACTGCAAAAACATGTTATAAATAGAAACCGAATAAATCTAAAAAAGGGCTGGTGTCTCACCTGTAACATAGTCCACTGTATTGTCCTGAAAGCTGAACTTCAGAGGACTGTACTCACCACTAGAGCTGATCTTTGGTAAGGAGACCTACAGTGGACAGAGTGAACCTGATTTAAAGGCACTTCATATAAAACAAAGCAGTTTCACAGTAATAAACAGGAAAATAACAGAATCAATAACTTTCATTTAATTTCTGCTGTAAAGCAGCTCTAAAAAGACAATAGTATCATTATTCCCTTCGCAGTTTTATTTATTTTAAATAAAATATTTCATCTGTTTTAGTTCATCATTAAATTCATCGATTATGAAACAATTTATAAAAAATTATTCAAAAAAACAATTATGTCATCATCCAGCACAATTCAGTTCAATTCAATACACTGCACTATGCCTCTAGTTATTTGTGTAACTATCCATCGATCCATCCATCTTCTTCCGCTTATCCGGGGCCGGGTCGCGGGGGCAGCAGTCTAAGCAGAGATGCCCAGACTTCCCTCTCCCTAGACACTTCCTCCAGCTCTTCCGGGGGGACACCGAGGCGTTCCCAGGCCAGCCGGGAGACATAGTCCCTAGGTCTTCCTCGGGGTCTCCTCTCGGTGGGACATGCCCGGAACACCTTCCCGGGAAGGCGTCCAGGAGGCATCCGGAAAAGATGCCCGAGCCACCTCAGCTGGCCCCTCTCGATGTGGAGGAGCAGCAACTCTACTCTGAGCTCCTCCCGAGTGACCGAGCTTCTCACCCTATCTCTAAGGGATCACCCAGCCACCCTGCGGAGAAAGCTCATTTCGGCTGGGTGTATCCGGGATCTTGTCCTTTCGGTCATGACCCACAGCTCATGACCATAGGTGAGAGTAGGAACGTAGATTGACCGGTAAATTGAGAGCTTCGCCTTGCGGCTCAGCTCTTTCTTCACCACGACAGACCGGTACATCGACTGCATTACTGCAGAAGCTGCACCGATCCGTCTGTCAATCTCCCGTTCCATCCTTCCCTCACTCGTGAACAAGACCCCAAGATACTTGAACTCCTCCACTTGAGGCAGGAACTCTCCACCAACCTGAAGCGGGCAAACCACCCTTTTCCGACTGAGAACCATGGCCTCGGATTTGGAGGCGCTGATTCTCATCCCAGCCGCTTCACACTCGGTTGCAAACCGTCCCAGTGCATGCTGAAGGTCCTGGTATGATGGGGCCAGCATGACAACATCATCCGCAAAGAGTAGAGATGAAATCGTGTGGTCCCCAAACCTGACACCCTCCGGCCCCTGGCTGCACCTAGAAATTCTGTCCATAAAAATTATGAACAGAACTGGCGACAAAGGGCAGCCCTGCCAAAGTCCAACATACACCGGGAACAAGTCTGAGTTACTGCCGGCAATGCGAACCAAGCTCCTGCTCCGGTCGTACAGGGCAAAGGGCCCCGAACCCCATACTCCCAGAGCACCCTCCACAAGATGCCGCGAGGGACACAGTCGAATGCCTTCTCCAAATCCACAAAGCACATGTGGATTGGTTGGGCAAACTCCCATGAACCCTCCAGCACCCTGGAGAGGGTATAGAGCTGGTCCAGTGTTCCACGACTGGGACGAAAACTGCACTGTTCCTCCTGAATCCGAGGTTCTACTATCGGCCGTATTCTCCTCTCCAGTACCCTGGCATAGAGTTCCCCGGGGAGGCTGAGAAGTGTGATCCCCCTATAGTTGGAGCACACCCTCCGGTCCCCCTTCTTAAAAAGAGGGACCACCACCCCGGTCTGCCAGTCCAAAGGTACTGTCCCCGACCGCCACGCGATGTTGCAGAGGCGTGTCAGCCAAGACAGCCCCACAACATCCAGAGACTTGAGGTACTCAGGGCGGATCTCATCCACCCCCGGTGCCTTGCCACCGAGGAGTTTCTTGACTACCTCGGTGACTTCAGCCCGGGTGATGGACGAGTCCACCTCCGAGCCCCCAGCCTCTGCTTCCTCAATGGAAGACGTGTCGGTGGGATTGAGGAGATCCTCGAAGTATTCCTTCCACCGTCCGACGACATCCCCAGTCGAGGTCAACAGCTGCCCACCTCAACTGTAAACAGCGTTGGTAGGGCACTGCTTCCCCCTCCTGAGGCGCAGGACGGTTTGCCAGAATCTCTTCGTGGCCTCACCGAACTCCTCCCAAGCCCGATGTTTTGCCTCCACAACCACCCGGGCTGCAGTTCGCTTGGCCTGCCGGTACCTGTCAGCTGCCTCAGGAGTCCCATAAGCCAGCCAGGCCCGACAGCACTCCTTCTTCAGCTTTATGGCATCCCTTACTTCCGGTGTCCACCACCAGGTTCGGGGATTGCCGCCTCGACAGGCACCGGAGACCTTACGGCCACAGCTCCGAGTGGCCGCGTTGACAATGGAGGTGGAGAACATGGTCCACTCGGACTCATTATCTCCAGACTCCCTCGGGATCCGGTCGAAGCTCTGCCGGAGGTGGAAGTTGAAGATCTCTCTGACAGGGGATTCGGCCAAACGTTCCCAACAGACCCTCACAGTACGTTTGGGTCTGCCGTGTCTGTCCGGCTTCCTCCCCCGCCATCGGATCCAACTCACCACCAGGTGGTGATCAGTTGACAGGTCCGTCCCTAGAGCTAGTTTCCGTGTCCAGGGATCGGATTGTCGAGGCCCCCGCCTTCGACTGCCGCCCGATCCACTAAGCACCGGCCCCTTACGGTCCCTCCTGCATGTGCTGGGTCCACGGGAGGGCGGCCCCACGTCACTCCTTCAGGCTGAGACCGGCCGGTCCCCATGGGGGGAGGCCCGACCACCAGGCGCTCGCATACGAGCCCCAACCCCGGGCCTGGCTCCAGGGTGGGGCCCCGGCTGCGCCATGCCGGGCAACGTCACGGTCCTCGAATTTATTGGCATCATAAAGGGTTTTTGAACTAATGCGTAACAAAATTAATGTTATTATTTTTAATATTGTATGCTGTGTCCTGGACATGGTGGAAGGGCACAAGGAAGCCCCGCCTTTAACTCAGCCTTGGTTAACGTTCTTATTTGCATATTTGCATTGCCAACAACAAAAACATAATTGTGAGTTCTAAACAAAGAATTTCGAGAGAAAATGTCAAAATTGTGATATGTATGGAAGCTTGTTTCCACCACAGAAATAAACATTTTAAAAGATAATTGCTACTTTTTATCTCACAATTACGAGTTTTAATCTCGCAATTCTGACTTAATTTCTCAGAATTGCGAGAAATAAAGTCAGAATTGCGAGATATAAACTTGCAATTGTGAGATAAAAACAGAAATTATCTTTTAAAATGTTTAATTCTACTTCTATTTCTAATATAAACTCCCCCCAGATCCTTGAGATCAGAAAATCAGCATCTTCTGTGTCAGTAGGACAAAATATAAACATAAGAGCGATAGAGCTTTCTCACGAGTGGGTCCAAAGCTCTGGAATGATCTTCCTGTCTCAATTAGATCAGCCAAATCTATAATTACTTTCAAATTTAGGTTAAAATCACTAAAATCATGTCCGTTTAATGTGATTCTATGTATTTTTATATTTATCTATTGACGTTTCTTCTTTATTGTGAAGCACTTTGGGCAACCCGTGTTGCATTAAACTGTGCTATATAAGAATGAATAAATGGAAATAAAAATAATTTAAGCGCAGTGTGTGTGTGTTTGTGTGCATCACATACTCGGATTAAGGGTTTCCAGGTCAGGTTGAGGTGTTTGAATGTATTTGGGACACCATGAGGGTTTTCCGGGGGCTTTTCCTCCGATTTCTGTTTCACGTCCGTGAGGGACTGAGACACGACACGAGGAGGTCGAAGATCCCAGAATAACACACAGCTGAAACACACACACATTGAGGAGTGAGTTTGATGTTAAACAAGAGCATAAACATGTGTATGTGCATCTAGTGTAGATCGCAGCACCAGTCAGGAGCACACGTGACCATCTGAACGGACATACGACTCGGGTTTTCCACTGGAATCCCGAATCTGGACACCTGAGCGAGAAATTGATGAACATAAATGCTGCAGTGCGATTTAAATTTAAATATTAAACTCTTAAAGGCAAAAAAATGCTTTTCTTACTTATTATCTTTGTCTTGTTTCCAGTCCAAATATCTAAACATTCTTAAATCAAGATACATTTACTAGATGAGTAAAGTGACATAAGATATTATGTCCTGTTTTCCAGGGGAATTCATCAAAATTAAGTGAGTTGATGCTTAAAAAAAGCTAAATTATCTGCCAATGGGGTCAGAAAAAATCTTAATTCAAACAGAAACAATATTATTTGTCTCCCCATTGGCAGATCATTTTGCTTGTTTTAAGCAAAAACTCACTTAATTTTGATTATTTCCCCAGAAAACAGGACATAATATCTTATGTAATTTTACTACTTTAGTAAATGCATCTTGATTTAAGAAATGTTTGATATTTGGGCTGGAAACAAGACTGAGTAAGTGTAACCGCAATATTTTTCTGTTTTTAAACCTCGTTCACCTCGAATGTTTCTGGCAGCCACTGAATATCTGTGACCGGAGCTTTGTGTCCGTTCTCTATCCCAGACACAGCGCAGTACCGGACCACGGGAATTACACAGTTTTTGTCCTGGAAAAACATGCACATATGTTATTTGCACACAGTGTAAAAAAAAATGGGTAACACTTTACAGTAAGGTTTCATTTGTTAACATTAGTTTACTAGATTAGTTAACATGAAAAATGAAAAAGTAATCTTAATTAATGTTAACATTTACAATTTAAACATTAATTTAACAACATAAAAAGTGATAAGAAAACTAAGACGAAACAGGTATTTCAATGAAAATCCATCAAATGTGAGCTGTCACACATAGGATTCTGGGAATGTCAATTTGCGTTTTTTTACTGTATATTATAAGATTTTACATTTTACAGTTATACAGTATTTTACTGTAAAATTACATGAAACGTCCCATTAGGTCTATTACAGTTCACTGTACAGAGTAAGGGAACTTACCAATAACTTACCAAAACAGGTTTTTACCATAGCATTTTTACAGTCTTTTACTGTTAAAATTGCAGTAATTTTTTTACAATGTATCTGAATGAGCACATACCATAATCTAGTATTGTTTTATATAAAGCTAACAATAATAACTAGAAACACAGTCTTTATTTAGATGTCATCTTTACATGTGAGGATGTCATCAAAGGCAGGTTTTGTCACATTTAGCACATCTGGACACAATATGGTTCCCAAAGTATTGCTAGCAAACACACACATGCTCTTAATAACCGCAGGGTTCGTCTTCTGTGATTGTGTTAGTGTGTTTATATAAGGTATCAGTTAAACGTCAGTTCCTTAAAGGAACACTCCACCGTTTTTTGAAATAGGGCTTATTCACTTTCTTTCCTACATTTAGATAGGTGGGCAAATGCATTTTTGTCTCAGTGCATGCATTGTTTTAGTTTGACAGGGTCGGCGCTAGCTTAGCTTAGCATAATGAATGGAATCCTTTGTTGCCAGTTAGCATGTCCTGAGTAAAAGTGATATACATTTTTTTTTAAACCCACCTAATTACTTCTTGTGGCCTACGTATTCACAACAAGTACAAATAGTGATGCAGATTAACACTAGGCGATTTCCTAGGCAGATATTGACTTATATATTAAGGACTATATTAGGGGGAAGCACAGGCGAAGCACTGCTACTTGGGCGTGATATCTCTGCGCCCAAGTAGCAGTGCTTCACCTGTGCTTCCCCCTAATATAGTCCCAAGTCAATATCTGCATAGGAAATCGTCTAGTGTTAATCTGCATCGCTATTTGTACTTGTTGTGAATACGTAGGCCACAAGAAGTAATTAGGTGGGTTTTTTTATTTTTTTATATCACTTTTACTCAGGACATGCTAGCTGGCAACAAAGGATTCCATTCATTATGCTAAGCTAAGCTAGCGCCGACCCTGTCAAACTAAAACAATGCATGCACTGAGACAAAAATGCATTTGCCCACCTATCTAAATGTAGGAAAGAAGGTGAATAAGCCCTATTTCAAAAAACGGTGGAGTGTTCCTTTAAATGAGCTTTAAACAGATTGTTGGTGGTCACATGACCCGTTGTGAACTGCTGTTTGCACACATAACAGCTGTGTGTTTGTGTGTGTGTGTGTGTGTGTGTGTGTGTGTAACTCACTAGTTTGTTTGAGGTGTCCAGTAGTCTCTCCACATGTGCTGAAATATCCCATAATACTACCTGTAAACAAAACAAAAGTTAGTCGATATACTGCATGTCATGAGTCGAAAGTATAACAGTATGTTAACGTTGCAGAAGATGCACATGTAAGGAATAATTGACGACAGGCCGTTGAATTATTAGAAAAATAATGCACACCCGAGGTGGTAATGCGGTCACGACGCGAAGCGGAGTGGCCGTTACACCTCGGGTGTGCATTATTTTTCTAATAATTCAACGGCCTGAAGTCAATTATTCCGCTTATACTACAGTTACCACACCTCGAAACATTGTTCAGATTATGTATTTCAAGACGTTTGTAAAGTTTTTGTCATTAAAACGCTCTTGTATGTAGGACTAATTTCTTACGCATCTAATCCCATGCCTCCGTTGCTAATTCCAAAACGTCATTTTAGAGTTAGTAACGGAGGATTGAGCCGCTGATAGCAGACTAATGCTGAACACACGACTAGCTGACACATTCTCTGACTGTTTTCATCGACTGCAGCAGATTTTAAACACAGACTTTGAACACAGACTGAACGCGCTGAACACGCGTTTGGTCATGATCAGTCATAAGTATCAAATTACATTCATAACCGGCCTTAAAGTGTGTTCCCGGCTTTATGCAGTTATTAATGCAGTTATTAGAGAGAGATGTCGCAATAATGAGACAGAAAAGCATGTGCGTCAATATTATTATTTATTAATTAATTCAATTCGTTTGAATTAATTCGTTCATTCTTTTTTTCTTTCTATTATTGACAGATGACAGACTAGCCAAATAAATGAAACCCAAAGCCCTTTTAACAAGTAGGCCGATCAATAATTATTTATTTGTTAAATTATCTGCAATAAAAATCCGTGCTGCAGGACTATCCATTTATTTAGCCTATATTCAGTTTAATTTTCTATTGATTAGATAGGACTTTATAGTTTATTTATTCAAATTAAACTGCATGTTTCTATTGATTGTGAAGCTAGACATTGAAAATTGCAGATCAAGCGCATGGGGCGAAATGCTTTTTCTTGTTATGAATTGTATCCTATTTTCCGTTATTACAGTTGACTACGCGAAGTGATATGGAACGGTAATGCGGTCAAGACCTGCCTGGAACTACTTTAGCCGTGCGTTTCCCTGAAAATAATGCACACCTTAGAACGTTCGTCAACCAATCAGATTCAAGCATTCAACGGCCCTGTAGTATAAATACTTATATTGAACATTAATATAACCAGAACGTAATAATGTGTTTGGTTTGTTTTAGGTCTTTGTGGAGATGAGGATTTTAAGCCATTTAAAAAGCTTCATGGTCCAGTTTTAGCTTCATCTCTGCTGAGAGTCCATCATAAGGCAAGTGTGTTTATAAAGCACATTTCATACACGTTGGTTATTCAAAGTGCTTTACATGAAAGGAAACGTCTCGGTTACGTATTTAACCCTCGTTCCCTGAGTAGGGAACGGAGACGTTACGTCAGTGATGCCGATTGGGGTTTCGCTTAGAAAGCCTCTCATCTTCGAGTATACAAAACGAGCCAATGGCAAAAAAATGCCATGGGTCTGCGGAATTTGCATAGCGTTAGTCCGCCCCACCTCGTGGGTATATAAGGAAGTACGCTGGCAACATGCAGATATGTTTCTTCGCTGAGGAGCCGAGACTGAACTCCGGCGTTCCAGCAGTACAGCGGAAGCGGCAGGGAGACGTACCTCAGGGAACGAGGGTTACATACGTAACCGAGACGTTCCCTTTCGTGGTCACTACGAGTTACGTCAGTGACGACGAATGGGGTTCCCAGTCTAATCACGCAACCTCGGCTGTCTTCCAGTGCCCTGCGTAAGTCTGAGATCCCTGTCGTGAGACTAGCCTATACTATACTAGATAGCTATATACTATACTATATACTATATATAATATACTATATATAGGGTATACTATATACCGAGACTATACTAGAATACTAGACGGACGAGGGACTCCTACTTAACACAGGAATACCAAGGTACACTGGGAAGCATACATACTTAAGAATACATATATGACCCGGAGGGGCTGCATATGGAGTATCACTGGGGTGTCCAGCCGCAGGTGGAATATTTCAACCCCCAGGGGTCGCAAGGTGGCTTGCTGGGGGAAAGACACTTGCTCAGAGAGGCTTACAGTGGAAATACACATGTGGGGGTTGCCCAGAGGGGGAACCATGCACATGGAGGCACCTAGCCAAGCTCGAAAGCTGCCGGTGGCATAACTCTGGCGTTGGCGTCAACAGCGCTGGAGGAACTCAGGGCCTGCGGGGAGGCTCACCTGAGGAGAATAATCGCACGTATCCCGTCCGTGGAGAGGAATGGCGAGCAAGCGAAGACACCTGAGCAGAATCTAGTACCGGCTGGTTGAAGCGTGTACATGAGAAGAAACTGGCTCCACTCTGATATTGTGAAATCTCGCAAATGTGTTAGGTGTCGCCCAGCCTGCAGCTCTGCAGATGTCTGTTAGCGAGGCGCCATGCAAAAGAGCCCAAGAGGAGGCCACACTCCGGGTGGAGTGGGCCGTCACACCAAGGGGGCACGGTCGACCTTGCTGCTGGTAGCCAAAGCAATGGTGTCCACTAACCAGTGAGACAACCTTTGCTTGGAGAGCCTTTCCCTTCAGCTTCCCACCATAACAGACAAAGAGCTGGTATGAGGTCCTGAACACTGCGTTCTGTCTACGTAAGCACGGAGGGCGCGTACTGGACAGAGCAGTGCCACGGCTGGGTCTGCCTCCTCTGAGGGCGGTGCTTGCAGGTTCACCACCTGATCTCGAAAGGGTGTGGTGGGAACCTTGGGCACGTATCCAGGCCGGCCCGAATTCCAGGCACGCTTCGTCAACCGAAAATGCCTGCAGGTCCCCTACCCTCTTAATGGAGGCCAATGCAACCAGGAGCGCTGTCTTCATTGACAGGAACTTAAGCTCCACTGATTGCAGAGGCTCAAAGGGAGCACTCTGCAGGGCAGTTAGCACCACTGAGAGGTCCCAAGAGGGAACGAGAGGAGGGCGAGGAGGATTCAGTCTCCATTTCCAGATCATCATTCCACAATCATCATTTCCAGAGGAATCAAGCCCGCCTTGTGATGCTGTGAGTGACATGACACCATCTGCTGGAGCCCCGAATGAAAACACTGGGTCCCCGAGAGGAACCAGGCACACACGGAAGCCCCACGGTTTACGATGTGGAGGGGGGCGTGGCCCGAGGAAAGCTCGTCGGAATTATGCCACACCATAACCCTCAGATCACCCTGGCCACCAGCCAAAGTATCCCTCTCCAGGAATGCGATGGTCATGTTCCCGCAATGAAAACATGACTCATCCACGAGCGCTGCCGAGCGTGATTAAGCCCAACACGCGAAACAGCGCTCGTGACTGTTAGGCAGATGAATCACGCGCCCACATCCAGTAAATACACGGGCGAGCCGTCTTGAAAAAGCGTGCAGCTCTTTTAGAGAGAGGAAAAAGCTCAGCAGAGTGCTGAAGCGCCCAGGGAGAAACACACACACTGTCGGCAGAACACTGCACAGATCAGCAGCAGGCAATGTGATCTCGCTGGAACGCGCCGTCACACCAACACACTGAAGAGCCACTCGTCTCGTAGAGTGAAGATGATTCAGAATGGCTTGTAAGAGTGAAGAGAACTCTTGGCTCCGAAGCGAAAACATATCTGCATGTTGCCAGCGTACTTCCTTATATACCCACGAGGTTGGGCGGACTTAAGGCCCGTACACACCGGGACGAATATCGGCGCGCGTTATTCGCCAGCGTTTTTCAACGCGTTTATTGTGTTCACACCCAAGCGTTTTTCGCTGACGATGAGCCGAGTGAACATGCAAATTCATTCCCTGACATTAGATGGCGCTTAATGTAAAACAGAAATACAATACCACTCCATAACAGTCTATACTCTGCAATACCACTCCATAACAGTCTATACTCTGCAATACCACTCCATAACAGTTCTCTTTTAACAAGATTTTTGTAGTCGCTGTCACGTTTGTCATATAGTTCTTTATTCCGACACCAACGAGACCAGCAGCTCTACATTCATCTTGCCTTGCATCTTCCTCGTCATTTCTTCCCGGCAGTGTCTGTCTATGGGCAGTGTAGACGCTACTTGGCGTATATCTTCTTCGCTGTTACGTATGTGTGCTCGGCAAGACCGTTTTGTGTTTGAGCGCCCCCAAGTTGTGTTTTACTGTAACTTCAGAAGCTCCAGACACGTGAGCAAAAGCGCCAATCTCATTGGTCGGATAGTTTTTGACGCGGCGCGTCAAACCAAAAAAACGAACCCGAGGCGTTTAAAAAAAAATTACGCTTTTACGCGTGGCGTTTTTCGCGTCGGTGTGCACACTCACATTGGCGCCCTTTGTTTAGTCACGACTCACGAGGGTTAAACGTCGGCGAATATCGCGCGCGAAATTCGTCCCGGTGTGTACGGGCCTTTACGCTATGCAAATTCCGCAGACCCATGGCATTTTCTTGCCATTGGCTCGTTTTGTATACTCGAAGGTGAGAGGCTTTCTAAGCGAAACCCCATTCGTCATCACTGACGTAACTCGTAGTGACCACGAAAGGGAACTACAGGCAAAGCCATTTTTTTTCATGCACTGTTCAATTGTAAGATTATGAGCTATTTTGCCTCCATAAAATGTCTTTCTTCAGATTAGTGTAAAGAAAACGTAATCTTTATTTTATTGCACTTCATCAATTTGCATCTGTAGAGTCCAATTACGATACATATCTTTAAAGCCTGTGAGTTTGTCCTCCACTTCAGCAGCAGTTATAAACACCAAACTTTACAGTGTTATTCCTGTCTATATTCTGAAGGTTTTTACTGAGGGGTTTGTTCATATATCACTTGTTTTCATCACACTGATTTATATAACATTTTATTCCTAAAACATGGTGAAAATGTGTTTTTTTTCTTGCTGTTGACAGTATTTTCTGATTTATGGAGTGATAAAAAGAGACCTCTGTAAAAACCTTTAACTCTAATATGAATATAATATGTATGAATATATACAAATATTTTGAATCCGGCTTCAGATTTATGTTCTGGGAGTGTATACAAATTTGTGCATATTTAATTAGACAATGGCTCATTTGCACATTTAAACATAACATTCTGAAAAACTTTCTCTGATTGAAATGTACTCTGATTGATCAACTGGGGAAAATATGTATAACATTAAAAGTGGTGAAAATCCAGCTTTTAATGTTGTTTATGTGTCTATATGGTGTTTATAATATGCTTTAAGACAAACCATGTGTAAGTTCATAAGTCGACAGCATTGCTGAGTATTTCCTCCTTAAAACTGCAGTGAACCAAAGACAGTCTCAAAAACACGCTTTGAAATCGCTGGTGTTTCTGACGTCACAAACTACCTTGTAACCAATCAGATCAACGTGTGATCGTCAACCAGTGGATCTCTGAGCTGAGTGAGTGAGTGGAGGCGGGGCTCATTTGCATATTCATAGAAGCGCGCATACAAAATGAGGCAAGGGTGTCGAGTTACATTCAAGATATTTTAAGGAGAAAACATTTAAATATGTAATTTTGGTGATGAAATATGAGTTTTAAGGGATAAAATCATGGACTACAGGAGGACTTTACAATTTTTACCCTATTCATCTATAGTGTATTTCCTTTAAAATGACCATTAAATAATCTAAACCGATGCATGAGAGATCAAATGTACAATAAAAGAGTGGAACAGTTAAAGTCCCGTAAGTGGAAGGTGAAACTGAGAGAGAAAAGAGAAGATTTCTGAACTGATTCTGCACCTGGCCGTTTATGCAGCCGCCAGCGATGATATTCGGGTCTGACGGACAGAACTGGAAACAGAGAACATCTTCAGGACATTCAAGCTGCAACTGCAAAGCAAACAGTGGAATGAGTTCACATCTGTTCTTCTGCTCACGTTTCTGCCTCCATTACAGCGGCACACAATCAAATAAACGTCCTTAACCCTGATTACACTGCAAAATATTTTTGTCTTGTTTCCAGTCCAAATATCTAAAAATGTTTAAATCAAGATGCATTTACTAGATGAGTAAAATTACATAAAATATAATGTCCTGTTTTCTGGGGAAATAAATAAAAATTAAGTGAGTTTTTGCTTAAAACCATAATGTTTTAACTATAATATAACTATAAATAATGTTGTTTCTGTTTGAATTAAGATAATTTTTCTGACCCCATTGGCTTAATTTAGATTAATTCCCCCAGAAAACAGGACATAATATCTTATATAATTTTACTCATCTAGTAAATGCATCTTGATTTAAGAAACGTTTGATATTTGGACTGGAAACAAGACAAAAATACTCAGTAAGAAAAGCATTTTTGCAGTGCATTGTATGATTGTGCATTTTGTATTTTACATGCTATTTACAAACTGCAGTAAACATTATATTGGAAACTTTTATATACGTAATATATACTGATGATGATGATGATGATGATGATTACTTGTGGGTTTACGGGGTCAGTGAAGCTCCAGAAGAGAATGTATGACGGGTTTAACAGGAGTTTAGTGGAGTTATCGATCCGCTCCTCAAGAGACAGTCTCTCCGTCATGGCCACAGCAATCACACCTGAAAACACTCATTTATTATGCAGAATAATAGGGGAAATGCAGTAAAAAAAAAACACACACACACATATTTTATAATTTTATTGAATGTCTATTTTAGTATTATTTTATTTTATTTTATTTTGCACTATGGTGTCACGTTTTGGGTTTGTTCATGTCATGTTTCCATGTCTGTCATGTGATTCCCTGTTTGTCATGTGATCCTGCCATGTGTCTTTGCATTGGTTAATTGTGTGATCATTGTTCACAGGTGTCCCTTGTCTTGTCCAGGTCCGCCCACGCCATGCCACGGCCCAGGTCTGCCCACGCCATGCAAAGGCCCAGGTCCTGTCCCCCTGCACGGGCCTGGCCCACCATCCCTCCCCCAAGGCCGCCACCCCTCCACCACCCTCCTTGAACATTTTTTCTTTTGTTTGGGTGTCGGGAGCCGCCCTTAGAGGGGGGGATCTGTCATGTTTTGGGTTTGTTCATGTCATGTTTCCATGTCTGTCATGTGATTCCCTGTTTGTCATGTGATCCTGCCATGTGTCTTGTCATTGGTTAATTGTCTGATCATTGTTCAGAGGTGTCCCTTGTCTTGTCATTAGTCTGTGTATTTAAGCCCTCATGTTTGCCATGTGTCTTTGTCAAGTATTGTTTCCTGTAGTCTGCTGTCGTGTATGTTCATGTTCATGTTCATGTTCATGTTCTGTTTTTTGTTTTCATGCCACACCATGTTTTTGGTTCATGTTTTGTTTTAGTTATAATAAACTGCACTTGGGTTCTCATTTACACTTGCCTCCAGTGGATCCATTACATATGGCTATTTCATTTTTGTATTATTTTGTTTTGTTTTGTTTTATTATTTATTTTATATTGCACTATGGATATTTTATTTTATTTTGTACTATGGTCATTTTACCCTAAATGATTTATTAAAGGCATGTATTATTTGTTGACTGGAACTAGAATGTCGTGGCGCTGACCGCTGATGGAGGGATGCCAGTGCACGTGACTGATGCTCTTCTCTCCGCTGAAGTGCAGGTCCATGAAGGTCTGATATTCCTTCAGCTGAGTGTCCGTTTTCCCCGTCGGCACACCGTCGTCCTCACACAGGACCGCCCAGTCGTCACAGAACACGTTTGAGATCAGATTCTGCTGCAGGACCACTTCAAACCTGAGAGACGCCAGAGAAGTGCGTAACATTGTAAAAATGAAAAAAAAATGAAAAAAAAATATATAATATAATATAATATATTATTTTGATATATTTATATTTGTATTCCAAGCTTTGGCAATATTGTATTATTTGCAGTCATGCCAATAAAGTAATTTTGAATTTGAATTTGAGAACAACCAGAACCAAATTGTATGGCATTACTAAATTCAAAGAACAGAGAAGTGAGTTGAGAATAACACAGAAGACGTTCAGCTTGTTGACTGACCTTGTCGCTACAGATGTGATGAAGTTCTTCAGGTCTTCTGACTGCAGGTGTTGCTCTTTCTCCTCAGGACTGAACTCTCGGGGCTCGTACTGCGTGCACATGTTCTTTGGGGATTTCCTGTAACACGTAACTATCTCTCAGCGCATCATGCCAATCATAGACAATGTAGACGATGTGAGTGTGTTGAGGTGTGTGTACCACAGTGTTTGCACGGACGAGTCTGTGGTGTCTCTGCAGGCCTGAGTGCTCGTGTCTCTCTCCATCCGTGTGATGCTGAAGCTCTTGTCCTCATATGATGGACACTCCACGTATCCTCCACTCCAGTTGGACAAACACACCGGAGTGTGCTGCTTCGGACGACAGATCTTATACCTGAGCTGGAGACACTTTTCACTTTAAACATACAGAACAGGTCAAAAGTTTGGAAACATTACTATTTTTAATGTTTTTGAAAGAAGTTTCTTCTGCTCATCAAGCCTGCATTTATTTGATCAAAAATAAAAACAAAAAAAAAGTAATATTGTGATATATTATTACAATTTATAATAATTGGTTTTCAATTTATTATACTTTAAATTATCATTTATTTCTGTGATGCAAAGCTGAATTTTCAGGATCATTACTCCAGTCTATCACATGATCCTTTAGAAATCATTCTAATATGATGATTCATTATCAAAGTTGGAAACAGTTCTGCTGCTTAATATTTTTTTCATAACCTGTGATACTTTTTTTAGGATACTTTGATGACTAAAAAGTACAAAAAAATAAAATAAAATAAAAAGAAGCAATTAAAAATTTTTTTTTAATCTTTTGTAACAACAATATACACTACTGGTCAGTAATTTGGGGTCAGTAATTTTTTTTTCTTTCTTTTTTTTAAATAAATCAATACTTTTATTCAGCAAGGATGTGTTAAATTGATCAAAAGTGATCGTAAAGAAGATTTCTATTATTAGAAAATATTTTTTTTTATTTTGAATAAATGCAGTTCTTTTTAACCTTTTATTAATCAAATATATTAGGCAGCAGAACGTCTCGGTTACATATGGTAAGCCTCGTTCCCTGAGGGAGGGAACGGAGACGTACGTCGTCTGGTGACGGACGAAATAGGAATCTCGCTAGAGAGGCCAATCTACTTCGAGTAAAACTAAAACAAGCCAATACACATTGGTGTGCAATCATTTGCATCAGCTGTGAAGCCTCGCAGCGCGGGTATTTAACAAGCAGCTGGTGCGATTGCACTTCAGTTTTTTGCTGAGGAGCCAAGCCTGAAAAAACGCTGGTCGCCCCAGCGGGTATCAGCAGATGTGGCGACGGGGCGTACGTCTCCGTTCCCTCCCCCAGGGAACGAGGGTTACCATATGTAACCGAGACGTTCCCTATCGTCCGGTCACTACGACGTACGTCGTCTGGTGACGGATGAATAGGAATCCCTACCAAAGCGCCACAGCTGCTGCACTCCATCCAGCGCCCTGTGTAAGCCTCCACACCTTCTTGCCTGGAAGGACGATAGGAGAGGGCTTACACAGAGAGTGTCCACCACTGTTGTTCCGTGATAACCCATACAGTGAGATTATTGGATAACACTGGGAAGCGTGCCCGATCTGAGGGAGGGGAACGCTGCAGGAGCCACATTCTTAAGGAGAGTTATGTGGGAAAAGACATATGGACTAACCCGAGGGTTGTACTGCATATGAATAGTGGGGGACTTAGCCCAAGGGAAAGACACGGGCTTCCGTTTAGGAGCAACCGTGGAGAATATACACACATGGGATCCCCGTAGGGTCAATCATGTGGGACCCAGCCTAGACCCGGTTCTCAAGGATTCAGCTGATAAAGGCCTGGCACCGGACGCTCCGCCATGTCCGTGCCGAGGGTGTTGGAGGACTCAACAGGTTTTTACTCTGGAGCAATAAGGGTGCACAGTAGGATGCAGCAAGCCGACAGAGCCGGTACTCACAGTGCTTCTACCTGTTTAGGGTGAGAACACGGGAGGACACGGGCTCTACTAGTAGGCTATAGTATCTAGCGAACGTGTTAGGTGTCGCCCAGCCCGCAGCTCTACAGATATCTGTTAGCGAGGAGCCACGTGCCAGCGCCCAGGAGGATGCAACACCTCTCGTGAAGTGTGCATGCAACCTGAGCGGGCAGGGCACACCTTGAGCTTGGTAAGCCAAGGCGATGGCATCCACTATCCAGTGGGCCATCCTCTGCTTGGAGACAGCCTTTCCCTTCTGCTGGCCTCCATAACAGACAAAGAGCTGGTCTGAGGTCCTGACGCTTTGAGTTCTGTCCACGTACATACGCAGAGCATGAAGGCCCGATTCAACTCTAGGCACGATTCGTCGACCGAAAAATGCTTGCAGGTCCCCTATCCTCTTGATCGAGGCCAGTGCAATCAGCAGTGCAATTTCGCCCCCCTAAGGAACCTGACGACCAGGTCGTGCTTTCCAACTGTTTTGCCATCTATGTGGTCATGATATGCTGAAATAGCAGCAGCATATACTTTAAGGGTGGAGGGAGATAGCCTTCGCTCCAACCCTTGCTGCAAGAAGGAAAGCACTGACCCTATCGAACATCTTCGGGGGTCCTCTCTGTGGGTGGAACACCACTCGACGAACAGGTTCCACTTCAAGGTGTACGCACGTCTCGTAGACGGCGCTCGCGCAGAAGTGATGGTGTTAAGTACCTCTGGGGGGTAAGTCACCTAGAACCTCCGCGTCCCGTCCAGGGACCAGACATTGAACAGGTCTACCTGAGCCTCTCCGAACTCTCTCCAGATCAGCTGAACCGCCTGGGGGTGGAGTCGCCATTCTCCCAGGAGCACAGCTCGTGATAGCTCGTCGGCCACACGGTTGAGCACACCGGGGACATACATGGCTCGAAGCGACCTCAGATGTTTCTGACTCCAAAGGAGGAGATGGCGGGCGAGTTGCTATATGCGACGGGAGCGTAGACCACCTTGACGGTTGATGTACGCAACGGTCGCAGTGTTGTCCGTACGGACCAGCACATCTTTGCCCTGAAGCGGCCTTTTTAAGCGGCTCAGAGCAAGACGTACTGCAAGCAACTCGAGGCAGTTGATGTGCCAATGCAGTTGGGGGTCTGTCCACACCCCTGATACTGCATGCCCGTTGTACGTGGCACCCCAGCCGGTGGCAGAGGCATCTGTGAACACCACAGCATGCCTGGAAACCTGTTCAAAGGGGACTCCTGCCCGAAGGAACGAGGGGTCTGACCACGGACTGAAGGTCTGGCGGCACTCCGGTGTGATTGCCACCCGGTGAGTGCCGTGATGCCACGCCCATCTCAGGACTCGGCCGTGAAGCCAGTGCTGAAGTGGTCTCATATGAAGCAGCCCGAGCGGAGTTACCGCTGCTGCCGCTGCCATATGCCCCAGGAGCCTCTGAAATAATTTCAGTGGGACCGCCGTCCTGCCTTTGAACGTGTTCAAGCAATTCAGCACCGACTGAGCGCGTTGCTCTGTGCGACCGAATCCAACTCCATACCGAGAAAAGAGATCCTCTGCACGGGGCGAGTTTGCTCTTTTCCCAGTTGACCTGAAGGCCCAGATGGCTGAGGTGCCTGAGCACGAGGTCCCTGTGTTCGCATAACTGATCTCGAGAGTGTGCTAGTATGAGCCAGTCGTCGAGATTCGACGAACGCCCTGTTCTCTCATGGGAACAAGGGCCCCCTCCGTGACTTTCATGAAGACACGGGGAGACAGGGCCAGCCCGAAGGGCAGGACCTTGTACTGATATGCTCAACCCTCGAACGCAAAGCGCAGAAACGGCCTGTGTCGAGGAAGAATCGAGACATGAAAGTACGCGTCCTTCAGGTCG
The DNA here is from genome assembly GCF_965113295.1 of Leuciscus leuciscus. Classification (NCBI taxonomy): domain Eukaryota; kingdom Metazoa; phylum Chordata; class Actinopteri; order Cypriniformes; family Leuciscidae; genus Leuciscus; species Leuciscus leuciscus. The sequence goes on from NC_138742.1 coordinate 1,959,557, forward strand.
ATCGCTGCAAACCAATCTTGGGGACGGATGCATTCGAAAATGCGTTTCTGCGTGAGCATTTTGAACGGTAGCTTGTGAAGGCTCCGATTCAAAACTCACAGGTCCAAGATCGGTCGTAACCCACCACCTTTCTTGGGTACAATGGAGTAGGGACTGTAGTGCCCTGACCTCATATTGGCTGGAGGGACCGGCTCTATCGCGTCCTTCGCCAGTAGGACTGCGACCTCCGCGCGCAAGACATCGGCATCGGCTGCTCTCACTGTAGTGGAGTGGATGGCCCGAAACTTGGGGGGTACGCCGGGGTGAACTGAATTGCATAGCCGAGCCTGATGGTCCGAATGAGCCAGCGAGACGGACTGGGGAGCGCTAGCCAGGTTCGCAGAGACCGTACAAACGGGACCAAAGGGACCGTAGGCGTATACGGAGAGGGGCAGCGAGGTGGAACACGGGCTCGGCTCGGGAGGCTCTCTCTGGGAGGTGGCCCGTGGCGGAGTATGAGTGTGCTGTGCAACACTTACCTGGTTCCACGAGGCCGGAGGTGCAGGAGGCGGCTTGGTTGCGTTCTCGAACTGCACACTGCTGCCTACTGGCGATAGAAGAGGCGGATGAGAGTGGTGAGGATTCTCTCCCCCCACTGCTCTCCGGGCCCTCTTCGGACCCAGAGACGAAAGAAACTGCTCTTTTATTGAAAATTTGGGTACCGCTGGTTTGAGGCCAGCGGCGGAACAAAAACAAAAGGAAAACAAGGATTTTCCACCCGGCCCTCTTCCGAGGGATGGAGCGATGCGGTTATCATCTCCTGGAGTGCAGTCCCTGCCATCTCTGCGCCTGCGACTGGCTCCACGGTGCATTTTAGATGGAGGCTGCTGCGGCGGAGCAGGGGCAGACACAGGAGGCCGCCCTCGGCGACAAGCAGACTGAGGGGCCGCAGGCGGTGGGGTGGGGGCAGCAGCTGGCCGCCGCGGCAGGATATGTCCTTCAGTGCCTTGGCCTGATGGACCTGCGGCAACGCCATGGCGTGCATGGAAGAGGCAGCTTTCCCACAGGCCTTGTAAGCCTTGCCGGTTAAATCGGACGAGTACTTACAGGCCCGGGAAGGAAGACACGGTTCTCCACGCCAAGTGAAGTTAGGGCACAGTTGCATAGCAACGGCCCGTTCCACTGGCGGGATACACGTGTATCCCTTAGCCGCCCCGCCATCAAGGGTGGTGAGGGAGGAGGAGCCACCGGGACTGTTTCTGGCAGTGAAAGGCTCCTCATGCACTTCTGGGAAGAAAGACACTGGGGTGGGTTGCTGAGAACCAGCGCGCGCCACCCCGAGATACCAATCGTCCAACCTCGAGGGTTCGGGACACGGTGGAGGATTCCACACGAGCCCGACCCCGTTGGCGGCCCGGGAAAGCATGGCCATCATCTCCGGGTCCGTCTCAGGCACCGCTGGCACACCCGAAGGAGGTAGCGGTGCCGAGTCGTCATCCACGGAGAAGTCTGACCCACCCTCCGATACAGCGATCGACATCTGATCTTCACAGGGAGCCCCAAAGGAGACAACCGGTACACACTGCGAAGATGGTCCAGCTTTCTCCAATGGGGGCTCAACTGGCTGCGAAGCATGAGAGGGGTGAGGGCTCCTAGGGGGTTGGTTCCGCGCTCTCCGTAATCCTCAGGTCACCCATGTCACTGCCCGAAGCAACCCTCTGAGGAGGATTGGATCAAAGCAGAGGCACGGGGACTCCGCCCCTTTGCAGGAACGTGAGTCTCGACCGCAGGTCCACGATGGTCATCTTCCCACAATGGGTACATGACTCATCCACAAACGCTGCCTTGTGTGTCTGGGCATTTAACATGCTGAGGCAGCGTTTGTGGATGAGTGGAGTTTGTGACCATCCCGTGAGCCCAGGTAACGACCGCATCCAGAAACACACAGATAGAAAGTTATCTTTAAATGACGCTCTCTATCTGTGTAAGCTCTTTTAGGGACTGCTGTCACTGGTGCTGAAACACACAGGGGAACAGTCACTGCGAACACAGACAGGAATGTGCACCTGTCTGTGCGCTGTCTCTCTCTCTCTCGCTGGCAGGTCTTACCAGCTGTATGAACAGCTTTTGAGCGCTCTGATGGCGCACCTTACCAGCTGTTATAACAGCTTTTTTGTTTGCTCAATACCCAAAACAAAAAAGACAGAGAAAAGGAAGAGAGAAGAGAAAAAAAGTCTGCTCGCGCTGCCGTGCTGTAACGCCCCGCACCGGGAAGGAGAGATCCAGAAAAGCTCGTTGAAGTCACACTCTCTGTAAGACGCATCGAAGTGCTTGCGCTCCGAAGCAAAAAGCTGAAGTGCAATCGCACCAGCTGCTCGTTAAATACCCGCGCTGCGAGGCTTCACAGCTGATGCAAATGATTGCAATTGCAATGTGTATTGGCTTGTTTTAGTTTCAGACAGTGAGAGATAGAGAGATAGAGAGATAGAGAGAGTGAGAGAGTGTGTGAAGGAGAGAGTGAGAAAGAGAGTGAGAGAGAGAAAGAGAGTGAGAGTGAGAGAGAGGGTGAGAGAGTGAGAGTGAGTGAGAGAGAGAGAGAGTGAGAGAGAGTGAGAGAGAGTGTGAGAGAGAGAGAGAGTGAGAGAGAGAGAGAGAGAGAGAGTGAGAGAGAAAGAGAGAGAGAGAGAGAGAGAGAGAGAGAGAGAGAGAGTGAAGGAGAGAGTGAGAAAGAATGAGAGAGAGAAAGAGTGAGAGTGAGAGAGTGTGTGAAGGAGAGAGAGAGAGAGAGAGAGAGAGAGAGAGAGACACTAAAGGCTGTTATAAGTATCTCTTACTCTGGGTCTGGCCTGTGTGAGCGACTCGTCCTCGATCTCCTGTTCACTGCCCAGAGAGATCCACGGATGAGACTCGGGAGTCTCCGGCTCGATCACGTCCTCCTCTTCATCCTCCATCAGCTCCTCATCATCAGCAGCCTGTGCTGGAGACTACACACACAACATAGCTAAAACAACTATCTCAAAATCCATCCATCCATCCATCCATCCATCCATCGCTCACCTTCATCATGTTCTCTTTGGCCTCTACTGTGAGCACCAGATAGAAGCACTGTCCGTATGTGAAGTCTCTGTCGAACACCAGCAGGAGTTCATCTTCAGGGTATTCCTGCAGAAAAACAACAAGTATTGTCCTTGTTACATATGTTACATGTACTTACAGTAAATAGAGTTGCTCTCAGGGTCTGAAGCTTCTGAACCAGACTGTTAAATCAGCTTGATCTGCTGAGGTTCGTGTCGTCTTCAGCTCGTGAACCGGTTCAGAATGTGTTTGTGAATCTCACCAGCACGATCTGTTTGACGGGGCTGAAGTCGGACACGGCTGCTCTGGTCTTCATGTCTTGTACGATCTCTTTCTTTCTCAGCAGCTTGTAAGGATTTTCTCCGGTTACATCCTCATCTGCCCGGCAACCAAACATCTCCTGAGTGACAGAGGTCAGGACCAGTGGGAAGATGTGTTCGGGATGACCTGTGGGGGAAGGAGTCACTGAGATCAGGTTTATAGAAATAATACTGAGCAGGGTTATGAAATTGGCTGTATTATATGTCAGTCAAGGCAAACTAAAAGCTTGTGAAGTTAAAGCTGGTTCATCTCAGTGTGGATTTATCACAGTGCAAATACAGTCACAGCTATAAAAGCAGACGTGTGTCGCATTCATCAGTAAATCCGGAGATATCTGCTCAGATCCAGGAACAATGAACGTCAGTAAACACGGCTCATCTTAATGACAGTGTGGATGAAGCTCATCGCCTCTTCACAGGGACACAAGCCCCTCAGAACACGTCTATACAAACACCCTCCTCAAAGTGCCCGCTTTTCTGTCAAGTCAAGTCCTTAGATGCACTTTTATGATGGATAGATGCACTTTTATGATGGATAGATGCACTTTTATGATGGATAGATGCACTTTTATGATGGATAGATGCACATGCACTTATGATGGATAGATGCACTTTTATGATGGATAGATGCACATGCCCTTATGATGGATAGATGCACTTTTATGATGGATAGATGGATAGATGCACTTTTATGATGGATAGATGCACTTTTATGATGGATAGATGCACTTATGATGGATAGATGCACTTTTATGATGGATAGATGCACTTTTATGATGGATAGATGCACATGAACTAATGATGGATAGATGCACTTTTATGATGGATAGATGCACTTATGATGGATAGATGCACTTATGATGGATAGATGCACTTTTATGATGGATAGATGCACTTTTATGATGGATAGATGCACTTTTATGGACTTCAAAACAGAAACAGCCATTTACTGCCATTATAAAGCTTGGAAGAGCCAGGACATATTTTATTATAACTCAGATTGTATTCGTCTGAAAGAAGAATGTCATATACACCGAGGATGACTTGAGGGAGAGTAAATCATGGGCTAATTTTCATTTTTGGGTGAACTATCCCTTTAACATGGTTTATGACTAATTTTACTGATAGATGATGCAGTAACCTGTTTTGACCAGAAGAGGTCAGGCTATCTCAAATAAACTTGAGTTTGTGATGTCTTTCTTTCTATTCTTTTAAATGTATTAACCTAAAAGTGAATGCTAAAAATGGTAATGTTTAAATGCAAACGCAAACAGAATACAAAACGGTGTCAAAGTGCATTTTTATGATGTAGTGTCAAGCATAGGACAAGTAGGGAAATTGGGTTCTGGGAACAAAAGACCAAAAAAAAACAGGTCTGGCTACGTGCTTGTGTGTGTGTGTGTGTGTGTGTGTGTGTGTGTGTGTGTGTGTGTGTGTGTGTGTGTGTGTGTGTGTGTGTGTGTGTGTGTGTGTGTGTGTGTGTGTGTCATGTTGCAGAGTGTGTGTGTGTGTGTGTGTGTGTGTGTGTGTGTGTGTGTGTGTGTGTGTGTGTGTGTGTGTGTGTGTGTGTGTGTGTGTGTGTGTGTGTGTGTGTGTGTGTGTGTGTCATGTTGCAGAGGTGTGTGTGTGTGTGTGTGTGTGTGTGTGTGTGTGTGTGTGTGTGTGTGTGTGTGTGTGTGTGTGTGTGTGTTTGTGTCTCTGTATCTTTAATCTGATCACAGACACTGGCTGAATGGAAAGGAACGAGTGGACACATGCTGGAAACAGATGCTCTACAGATCTGAGAATCTGATTATGACTGTTTTTGGTGTAAGACATTGAACAAAAAAATGCTGAATATGATGCTATAAGAGTGATATGAGACACTTGCCAGATTCTGATGCACCTTCATCCGGGGTTTCGTTTTTTTTATCTGCAAAGAATTAAAAAGTAAGACATTAGAAACCAAAAGCTGCATTGGAGAGTGAATAATTATTATGATTATAGCTATAAACGATGCCAACAGTGCTACATCTGTCTCATGAGAGAAATAAGGAATATTAATAAGAAGAAGAAATTGTTCATTTGGACAGAATACTTGTACCTTTCTTCTTGATTTTCCTGGCGCCGCTGCTCTTGGGTCTCTTTGAAGCCATGTCTGTCAGTCAGTTTGTAAGATTTCAGTGGGATATCATGGGATATTCATCTGAAGCTGTAAAACAGAGTATATGAGTGGAATAGAATAACACTATCACAGTTTGAACACAGTGTGTAAATGTACAGTATGCATGAAGTACGCTTGATGACCTATTAATCTGCTGAAATGCACTGTGCTCTACACACATCTGGATACAAATAAAAGGTGTTTTTATTTCTGAGCTCATAACTGGACATGGTATGAAAACAATTCTGTTTAAATTGAATTGGATTCTGTTACATACTGCACTTTGGGGGAAACATACAACATAGTATACAACATATACATATACATACACTTGTGCAACCGAGAAAAACACATGGGCGACATCTGGTGGAGAAACATTATTTGACAAACAGTTTAATTTTAGGCTGTATCAGAAATCGCACACTTCACTACTATAGACGAAAAACAGTACGGCTGCGTCAGAAATCTCATATATATATATACTTGTTTTGAATAAGTAATTACTTCACAACTGCTAAAAAAGTATGTGAGTGTGTGTAGTATGAATGTACATTCTCCATGATGTCATTATCATGTGACCCACCGTTTTGTATTAACCTCCTTTTATTCATTGGATAAAATCCATAAATGTAATTATACAAAAAGTAAACCCCGCTTTGACATCTTCAAACAAGAATTGAATTTGTACTTTAATACAATTTCAATGTCTGTAAATAAGAAAGCTATAAAAACATCTAGAATTTTTGCCGTGTTTAATATTCTTTCATAATATGCTTTTATTCATTTTTGTGGCCCCTCTTGTGTATATATATTTTTTCTTTTCTTTCTTTTACATCTCTTGGCAAATAATTTCCAATAGGTAAATTAGGCTTCTTTATATTTTTTTCTTGTTGATTATTGAACTATAACTTGTTTATTGTCTGAAAGTTTGTCTGTCTTTGTACCTTATGTTAAAATTTAAAATAAAAAATAAAATAAAAATACAAATACAAATGATGAATCTCGCCAGTAGTTATCCGGGGGCTTTTTGCCTTCTCTTTCATGAGGACTGGGAATTCGGACATACCTCTCGTCACATACTGTTTTTCGCCGACTATATAGTGAGGAAGTATGCGATTTTTGGATGCAGCCTTTAGTCTTTTAAAATGTGTAACTTCTTTTTGCTTTCAAGCATGACTTGCAAAAAGTCTCAGATTACAGGATCATATTTTTATAAATTTTTTTACATTTATAAGAATTCTGTAAAATGAAATTCATTAAACGCACAGAACTACCTGATTTAAATGTGATTTAAAGGGATAGTTCTCCCAAAAATGAACATTCTGACAGATGACGACACCCATTGACTTCTAGCAGCTATAGTATTTATTTTTCCTAGTATGGAAGTCAATGGGGTCCATTAACACTCTGGTCACCAACATTCTTCAAAATATCTTATTTTGTGTTCAACCGAAGAAAGAAACTCTTACAGGTTTGGAACAACATGAGGGTGAGTTTTTTATACTTCATTACTTCATTTTATAATTAATGACATAATTTGCATTTTTGGGTGAACTATCCCTTTAAATAAAAGTCTGCACTGTTACAGCGATGGTATCAGAAGGGAATACCATGGTACTGAATGATTACAGTATACATATACCATGGTATATATAATTTGTGAATTTAAACGTAGCATAAACAGATAAAAGCCCAAAACTGGTAAATACATTGTCACTCGTAACTTAACGTACACATGCGAGCGATCATTACGATTTACCACATTGTTTTTAAATATATAAATAATCTTAGTATGATTCTTAAACCTTACCTCTTAATAATATTAATAATAAAGCTTTATGGTGTCACTTTAAAGAGTAAAAACAATATTCCGAGTAAACAGCGTGAAATGTCTCCAAGCATCCGGAATTACAGACGGTTACTATTGGTTACAAAGGCGGAGACTCGTGTGATTGACAGACCGCACAGCCAATCCTCGCGTTGTTAAGTGGTAGCCCCGCCCCCTTCACCTGTTGACTTGCTGGCACTGAGCGCGTCTGAAACACAACGCGGTTCATTTCAGTGGAAATTCGCTTTTAATTCGAATTGATTTCAGATTTTCATCGACTTTATGGAAGTTATCTCAGAATAAAGACATAAATGTGCTCATCTCTCGCCGCTTGAGAACTAATTGACGCCGTTGCCATCTGCTGTAATTGGTGAGTGACTGATGAAATTATGATTTATTGAACTAATTCTGCTTAAAATACTGTCAACAGCTGCATTTGGTTTATTTTAGCATGTAATGCTTTGATTTCCAGACCTCTGCTCCGTTTAAACGGCGATATAACACATCAGGTCGTTATTGAAGCCCATTTACACCAAAATATAAATAAATTATGACATAAAAAGTCGAAATTATGACATACTAAAACTTAGTATGTCAAATTTTAGTTAGTGTCCCATAATATTCACTTAGTATGTCATAATTATGACTTTTTGTGTCATAATTTTGACTTTTTATATCATAATTATGACTTAATATGTCATAATTTCGAGTTTCTATGTCATTTTACAAAAGCATGATTTTATATGTGCCAGAAATCCTTTCAAATGTGAGTAACCGTGATTTACTGGCATCACAAGGTGTTGTAGTGTCTGATGGCACAGGTATGATGAGGTCACAGGTATGATGAGGTCACATGACGAGTGTCAACTCCTGAATATTTGGTTCATGTTGTTTCATAAGGCATTATGTCTGTTTTTACATGTTACAAAAAAACTCTCCTAAAGTAAAAAATATCACCTCCAGGAAGCAAATAGTCATTCATGCTGGAAGCCATGTCAGATGACGAGTGTCACGTGACTCAGTCAGACTCAGGAATGTGGATCAATTAATCAGAAGGTGAGCTGGATTCAGTCCATCAGTCTTTGAGAAGTTGAAGAGCAACATTACTGCACGTCTACACCGTATTTGTATTAATACTGTCAAGAACTTCTCTCTTCAGGGGTGGAATGGGGCATTTTGAGTTTATATCCACGTTAATATGATCATGTGAAGTTTCAGTGATGTTTTATAAAGCTCATATATGTTCTCTCTGCTAGATTTATATATGCTGATATACGCCGGCTAGATATCGCTGGTTTCCAGCATGAATGACTATTTGCTTCCTGGAGGTGATCTTTTTACTTTAGGAGAGTTTTTTTGCCATAATATTTTTGTTATAATGCCATATGTAACAACATGAACCAAATATTCATATGAAACAGCATATACCATGACAACAATAAGTGTAATTTGGTGTAAAAATGGCCAAAATATTATATATATCGTGATTAATCGGATCTAACATAAAAGTTTCTGTGTGTGTGTGTGTATATATATATCATATTTTATTGAACAATAACACCAAAAACTGATTATTAAAAGTTACTATTTTTTTATCTAACCAACTATAATGTAAATTTTGTGTCCTAATTTTATTTAATTTTTTTATGAGTGTAATCAGTACATTTAAAATAATTATCATTCTGGCTATTTATTTTTTTTTTTTTATAAAACAAATTGAAATGAATATGACCTATAAAAGCACATTAAATACAAAAGCTGCTGTAAATAATGCACAAAATATCATCATCATAACACTATAAATGATCTGCTAGAATACACACAAGCAAAGTGATGAAATGGACTTATCCTATATCCATAGTTCATCCTGAATCCGATCTTGGATCCTACATAAGCAACTTGGCATTTTATCGTATGTCCTTTAGGTACGGAAAAGAAAGAAATGTGAATGCTGTTCTCCATGATGATGATTGCACTGGTGTTTCAGACATGGACGACTCCAGTGAGGCTTATTTATGCATTAATGATCCCAACGGAAACTGTTCCGAATCCCACGCTGTCCTGGATCCGGTGGAGGAGGAGGAGGAGGAGAAGTTCAGGAGGAAGCTGAAGTATTTCTTCATGAACCCCTGTGACAAATACACCGCTCGCAGAAGAAAACCCTGGAAACTGATCCTGCAGGTCCTTAAAATCGCTGTGGTCACCATTCAGGTACTGTAGGAGAGTCACACTCAGGTACTGTAGGAGAGTCACAGTCTAGGAGAGTCACATTCAGGTACTGTAGGAGAGTCACACTCAGGTACTGTAGGAGAGTCACAGTCAGGTACTGTAGGAGAGTCACAGTCAGGTACTGTAGGAGAGTCACACTCAGGTACTGTAGGAGAGTCACACTCAGGTACTGTAGGAGAGTCACACTCAGGTACTGTAGGAGAGTCACAGTCTAGGAGAGTCACATTCAGGTACTGTAGGAGAGTCACACTCAGGTACTGTAGGAGAGTCACAGTCAGGTACTGTAGGAGAGTCACAGTCAGGTACTGTAGGAGAGTCACACTCAGGTACTGTAGGAGAGTCACACTCAGGTACTGTAGGAGAGTCACACTCAGGTACTGTAGGAGAGTCACACTCAGGTACTGTAGGAGAGTCACACTCAGGTACTGTAGGAGAGTCACACTCAGGTACTGTAGGAGAGTCACAGTCAGGTACTGTAGGAGAGTCACACTCAGGTACTGTAGGAGAGTCACACTCAGGTACTGTAGGAGAGTCACACTCAGGTACTGTAGGAGAGTCACACTCAGGTACTGTAGGAGAGTCACAGTCAGGTACTGTAGGAGAGTCACAGTCAGGTACTGTAGGAGAGTCACACTCAGGTACTGTAGGAGAGTCACACTCAGGTGTGATGGTTAAGCAGAATAAACAGCTTTAAAATGGCTGCTTTCTCCTGTGTGTGTGTGTGTGTGTGTGTGTGTGTGTGTGTGTGTGTGTGTGTGTGTGTGTGTGTGTGTGTGTGTAGCTGGTGTCGTTTGGTCTCAGTAATCAGATGGTGGTTCAGTTTAAGGAGGAGAACCTCATGACGTTCAGGCATCTGTTCCTGAAGAACTTCAGCAGGAGCAGCGCGAACACACACGCCGTTTACACACAGCACGACGTCTACACACACATCACGTACACCGTGGAGCAGGTGAGAATATACAAATGTTTATGTTTAGAAGTTGCCAAAAGAAAAAGAAGCAAAAACGTGTTTTTTTTTTTATATATACATTTATACTTCAATGTTGCCAAAGGATGGGAAAAAAAATATTTTAAATTGCATGCCATATAGTGTATAAATATTTATATTTGAAAGTGCACAAAAGATTAGATAAAATTGCGCAGATGTATTTAAATTGCATGACGTATATAAATATTAATATTTCAAAGTGCACAAACCAAACAAAAATTTATTTTAAAATGCATGCCATACATTATATTCATATTTATATTTAGAAGTTGCAAAAGAAAAAGCTAAATATTATTTTTAGAGTTGCTAAAAGATGCACAAGTGTTTTTTTAAATTGCATGCCATATAAGTGTATAAATATTGAAATATAAGATTAGATATAAATTGCACAGATGTATTTCAATTACATGCCGTATATAAATATTTATATTTAAATGTTGCCAAAAGATGGAAAATAATGTATTTTAAATTGCATGCCATACATTATATAAATATTTATATTTAGAAGTTGCAAAAGAAAAAGAAGCAAAAACGTATTTTAAATTGCATGCCATATATAAGTATTTTTTTTTAGTTGATAAATATAAATTTATATGAAGCCTAAATATAATAAGTTATATTTTAAAGTGCATTTAAAAAGATTAGATTAAATTGCAAAAAATGCATTTTAAATTGGATTCCATGTAAATATTAATATTATATATATATATAATTATTTGTGTGTGTAGATCCTTGATGTCAAGTCAAGCTTAAACAAATGCATCTTTCACACTGGCCTCAAGTTCAAGATTCTCAAAAAAATTAAATCATAAAATCATATTTTGTAATTTTCCCCCCTTGCAGTTTCTAATGTTGCCGAGCATAACGGTGGGCAACCATGAGTATGAGAAGAGCGGTGAGGTCTACACTCCTCTCAGCATCTGTCAGCAGTTCTACCACAACGGCAGCCTCTCACCAACCAACGAGAGCTTCCACATCGACACTCATGTGGATGAAGGTGTGTGTGTGTGTGTGTGTGTGTGTGTGTGTGTGTGTGTGTGTGTGTGTGTGTGTGTGTGTGTTGTGACGAGAACGTGCTCAAACACCTTTACTTCACATGTACAGAACCAATCCTGCGTCTTCTGTTGGTTTCTTCCAGAGTGTTTGCTGATTTACCCACGACAGCCCTTCTCAACTCTCACAGCAAACCCACTCAACTTCACTCTGCACTTCGAGAGGTAGCGCCTCTAGAGAAAACATGTAGAACGCAGGGTTGTTAAAAATATATATATATATTGTAAAAATACTGTATATATTTTCAGTATTTGAAATAAAATACAATAAACTTCTTTTATTTTAGAAAAAAAATTACTAAAATAAAATATATATTTATTTATTTGTTTGTTTATTTATTTATTTATTTATTTATTCAGTATATGAAATAAAATACAATAAACTTCTTTTATTTCAGCTAGCTGCCCAGGCAAAATTAAAAAAATGTGTTTAAAATAACTCAAACTTAATAAAAAATATTAAATATCAAAATATTAACAAACTATAATAGTATATCAATGATACTACAAATCGCCTCTATAGAAAAGATGTTATATGATGCAGGGTTATCGTTAACTAAAAATAAAAATAAACCACAAACAATGTAAAAATCTGTATTTAATTGAAATTGAAATAAAATACAATAAATTTATTTTATTTCAGCTATTTCTATTAATAAATCTACTAAAACTTAATAAATCTATTAAATATCAAAATATTTACAATAATAGTATATCAATGATACTTTATATGTGATTTTGTTGTGTACTAGTATATTGTATATATTGTATATTGAATATTGTATGTTTTCAGTATGTTTAGTTTATTGTTTTAATGTTTTTTATTATGTTTAATGTTTAATTTATGTTATTTATGCATTTACTTTTTACTTCTATTTCCTTTTCTGTGTAATGCGCTTTGAGAAGTAACATTTAAAGGCGCTATATAAAATAGTTTTTTATTATTATACTAAAAAAGCAGTGTATTACATCAAATATGTATGTAAATATTACACATACTTTTGTACAGATCTTTAGAAAAAGCCCAAATGTAAGTTTGTTGAATCAGTGTGTGTGTTTGCGTTCGTCAGGTTGTTGGCAGTGACTGTAAAGTTCACTCTGAAATCCATTAACCTGGAGACGGTTCAGTATCACGAGCTTCCAGACTGTTACGTCTTCAACATTATGGTATGTCACATGACCTTTCAGTTATTATTACATTATTGCTCATCTCTCCGTTTCCTCTTACATTCATAAACTCATGAATGGGATCAAGGATTCTCAGCTGGAAAAGTTTGAAGGTTTTCCCTTTATTGAACATGTGACCATCACCCTGTTTCCAGAAAAACAATTCTACATTGTTTCTCGAGCATCAAATCATCATATTAGAGTGATTTGTGAAGGATCATGTGACACTGAAGACTGGAGTAATGATGCTGAAAATTCAGCTTTGATCACAGCAATAAATGACACTTTACTATATATTCACATAGAAAACTATGGAAGCTTGTTTCCGCCACAGAGTGAAAAATAAAAAAGGTAATTGCAACTTTTTAATCTCACAATTCGGACTTTTTTTTTCTCCGAATTGCGTGATATAAAATCGCAATTGCAGGTTATAAAGTCAGAATTGCGTGATATAAAGTCAGAATTGTGTGTCAAGTCAAAATTGCGTGATATAAAGTCGCAATTGCGAGAAAAAAAAGTCCGAATTCTGACTTTATAAGACGCAATTGCGACTTTATTTCACGCAATTCTGACTTTATATCTCGCAATTCTGAGAAATAAAGTCCGAACTGCGAGATGTAAACTCGCAATTGTGAGATAAAAAGTCGCAATTATCTTTTAAAATGTTTAATTGTGTGGCGGAAACAAGCTTCCATAGAGAAACAGCGGATTTACATTGTAATAGTTTTTCTCGATCGCTTAAACACATTTCTTGAAATTATGACTCCTTTTCTCGAACCTCTAAACACAAATCCATAACTTCTCACCCATTTCCCCAAACTTCCTATTTTCTCTATCTACTCAAAACCAAACTTTGCCCTCAAACACACACACACACACACACACACACACACACTACAACACAGTCGTACACACTAGCGAGATCAATTCAAAACACTGTAATAAAAACCTCCGTTTGTCAATCAGGAATCATTCTACAGCTCAGTGTCTAATACAGTATACAACATCAATACAGCGGTGCAGATACAGGGAAATTCAACAATAAGCTTTAAGAAAAGTGTATTATCATGACACTACTGTAAAGAGATCTTGCTAGTAGATGAAAAGTGCTAGAAAAGTTCAAATACCAAATTATTGAACATGAACTTGGTTTGCTATACAATACAGTATACTGTCAATCACGGTACAGTAAAAATAAACAGATAAATTCAGCATCCTCGGCCAGATTGTATTACAGTACTGATAATGACCATATTTGCCGTAGTATATCAGTTTTTTAGTCTTCTGAAAAGTAGTCCTCTCTCAGTTCTGCAGATCTACAGTAGTCCTCTCTCAGTTCTGCAGATCTACAGTAGTCCTCTCTCAGTTCTGCAGATCTACAGTAGTCCTCTCTCAGTTCTGCAGATCTACAGTGGTCCTCTCTCAGTTCTGCAGATCTACAGTGGTCGTCTCTCAGTTCTGCAGATCTACAGTGGTCCTCTCTCAGTTCTGCAGATCTACAGTGGTCCTCTCTCAGTTCTGCAGATCTACAGTAGTCGTCTCTCTGTTCTGCAGATCTACAGTAGTCGTCTCTCAGTTCTGCAGATCTACAGTAGTCCTCTCTCAGTTCTGCAGATCTACAGTGGTCCTCTCTCAGTTCTGCAGATCTACAGTAGTCCTCTCTCAGTTCTGCAGATCTACAGTGGTCCTCTCTCAGGTCTGCAGATCTACAGTGGTCCTCTCTCAGGTCTGCAGATCTACAGTAGTCGTCTCTCAGGTCTGCAGATCTACAGTAGTCCTCTCTCAGTTCTGCAGATCTACAGTGGTCCTCTCTCAGTTCTGCAGATCTACAGTGGTCCTCTCTCAGTTCTGCAGATCTACAGTGGTCCTCTCTCAGTTCTGCAGATCTACAGTGGTCCTCTCTCAGTTCTGCAGATCTACAGTAGTCCTCTCTCAGTTCTGCAGATCTACAGTAGTCCTCTCTCTGTTCTGCAGATCTACAGTAGTCCTCTCTCAGTTCTGCAGATCTACAGTAATCGTCTCTCAGGTCTGCAGATCTACAGTAGTCGTCTCTCAGTTCTGCAGATCTACAGTAGTCGTCTCTCAGTTCTGCAGATCTACAGTGGTCGTCTCTCAGTTCTGCAGATCTACAGTAGTCGTCTCTCAGTTCTGCAGATCTACAGTGGTCCTCTCTCAGTTCTGCAGATCTACAGTAGTCCTCTCTCAGTTCTGCAGATCTACAGTGGTCCTCTCTCAGTTCTGCAGATCTACAGTAGTCGTCAGTAGTCCTCTCTCAGTTCTGCAGATCTACAGTGGTCCTCTCTCAGTTCTGCAGATCTACAGTGGTCCTCTCTCAGTTCTGCAGATCTACAGTAGTCGTCAGTAGTCCTCTCTCAGTTCTGCAGATCTACAGTAGTCGTCTCTCAGTTCTGCAGATCTACAGTGGTCGTCTCTCAGTTCTGCAGATCTACAGTGGTCGTCTCTCAGTTCTGCAGATCTACAGTAGTCGTCTCTCAGTTCTGCAGATCTACAGTGGTCGTCTCTCAGTTCTGCAGATCTACAGTAGTCGTCGCTCAGTTCTGCAGATCTACAGTGGTCCTCTCTCAGTTCTGCAGATCTACAGTAGTCGTCTCTCAGTTCTGCAGATCTACAGTAGTCGTCTCTCAGTTCTGCAGATCTACAGTAGTCGTCTCTCAGTTCTGCAGATCTACAGTGGTCGTCTCTCAGTTCTGCAGATCTACAGTGGTCCTCTCTCAGTTCTGCAGATCTACAGTGGTCCTCTCTCAGTTCTGCAGATCTACAGTGGTCCTCTCTCAGTTCTGCAGATCTACAGTAGTCGTCTCTCAGTTCTGCAGATCTACAGTAGTCGTCTCTCAGTTCTGCAGATCTACAGTAGTCGTCAGTAGTCCTCTCTCAGTTCTGCAGATCTACAGTGGTCCTCTCTCAGTTCTGCAGATCTACAGTGGTCCTCTCTCAGTTCTGCAGATCTACAGTGGTCCTCTCTCAGTTCTGCAGATCTACAGTAGTCCTCTCTCAGTTCTGCAGATCTACAGTAGTCGTCTCTCTGTTCTGCAGATCTACAGTAGTCCTCTCTCAGTTCTGCAGATCTACAGTAGTCGTCTCTCAGTTCTGCAGATCTACAGTGGTCCTCTCTCAGTTCTGCAGATCTACAGTAGTCCTCTCTCAGTTCTGCAGATCTACAGTGGTCCTCTCTCAGTTCTGCAGATCTACAGTGGTCCTCTCTCAGTTCTGCAGATCTACAGTAGTCGTCTCTCTGTTCTGCAGATCTACAGTAGTCCTCTCTCAGTTCTGCAGATCTACAGTAGTCGTCTCTCAGGTCTGCAGATCTACAGTGGTCGTCTCTCAGTTCTGCAGATCTACAGAGGTCGTCTCTCAGTTCTGCAGATCTACAGTGGTCGTCTCTCAGTTCTGCAGATCTACAGTGGTCGTCTCTCAGTTCTGCAGATCTACAGTGGTCCTCTCTCAGTTCTGCAGATCTACAGTGGTCCTCTCTCAGTTCTGCAGATCTACAGTAGTCCTCTCTCAGTTCTGCAGATCTACAGTGGTCCTCTCTCAGTTCTGCAGATCTACAGTAGTCGTCAGTAGTCCTCTCTCAGTTCTGCAGATCTACAGTGGTCCTCTCTCAGTTCTGCAGATCTACAGTAGTCGTCTCTCAGTTCTGCAGATCTACAGTGGTCCTCTCTCAGTTCTGCAGATCTACAGTAGTCATCTCTCAGTTCTGCAGATCTACAGTGGTCCTCTCTCAGTTCTGCAGATCTACAGTAGTCGTCAGTAGTCCTCTCTCAGTTCTGCAGATCTACAGTAGTCGTCTCTCAGTTCTGCAGATCTACAGTGGTCGTCTCTCAGTTCTGCAGATCTACAGTGGTCGTCTCTCAGTTCTGCAGATCTACAGTAGTCGTCTCTCAGTTCTGCAGATCTACAGTGGTCGTCTCTCAGTTCTGCAGATCTACAGTAGTCGTCTCTCAGTTCTACAGATCTACAGTAGTCGTCGCTCAGTTCTGCAGATCTACAGTGGTCCTCTCTCAGTTCTGCAGATCTACAGTAGTCGTCTCTCAGTTCTGCAGATCTACAGTAGTCGTCTCTCAGTTCTGCAGATCTACAGTAGTCGTCGCTCAGTTCTGCAGATCTACAGTAGTCCTCTCTCAGTTCTGCAGATCTACAGTAGTCCTCTCTCAGTTCTGCAGATCTACAGTAGTCCTCTCTCAGTTCTGCAGATCTACAGTGGTCCTCTCTCAGTTCTGCAGATCTACAGTGGTCCTCTCTCAGTTCTGCAGATCTACAGTAGTCATCTCTCAGTTCTGCAGATCTACAGTAGTCCTCTCTCAGTTCTGCAGATCTACAGTAGTCCTCTCTCAGTTCTGCAGATCTACAGTAGTCCTCTCTCAGTTCTGCAGATCTACAGTAGTCCTCTCTCAGTTCTGCAGATCTACAGTAGTCATCTCTCAGTTCTGCAGGTACTGAGAGAAGTTCGTGTAAGATAGTTCTTACACGACAGTACGTGTAAGAAGTTCTTGGCTACAAATCAATTTGCCAATTATGAGTTGTAGAGAGTACAACATGTGTTATTACTGTACACCGAATAGTTAAAGTTCTCTCATCTAAATACTGTAATTATACTGTATGTGTAAGTAGTGTAAAACCCTGTAGATCAAATTCCCTCATGATCATTCCTGTACAAGAACATCATCAACTATATTTCATCAGGAACAAATGCCCTTTGACCCCGACCCCTTCGTTTTTCTTTTCCCCTCCTCTTGCTCTTTGTCTCCCACCTGTATTCATTTTCTAAAGCACATCATCATATTTGGCCCTATTTATAATATCCTGAGATTCTGATTGGTTTGTCATTTAGTTTTTCTACTTAATGTTTAAATGTGTGCTCTTTGAGTTCACAGTGTGACACTTGAGTTCACATGGGTCAATTTTTTTAAATTGAGATGTATACATCACATGAAAGCTGAATAAATAAGCTTTCCATTGATGTGTGGTTTGTTAGGATAGGACAATATTTGGCTGAGATACAACTATTGAACATCTGGAATCTGAGGGTGCAAAAAAATCAAAACATTGAGAAAATCTCCTTTAAAGTTGTTCATTTATGTTCACGATTGTGCTGCATTCACTCACACAAATACATGTTTTATATATTTACGGTAGGAAATTTACTAAATATCTTCATGGAACATGATCTTTACTGAATATCCTAATGATTTTTGGCTTAAAAGAAAAATGGATAATTTTGACCCATACAATGTAAGGTTGGCTATTGCCACAGATATACCAGTGCGACTCGAGACTGGAGACGTGATCCAGATATACCCGTGCGACTCGAGACTGGTGACGTGATCCAGGGTCACATATTATGTGTTTGTGTTTTCTGAATGAGAACCTGTGAGACTTTTGCAGAAAAATGGGAACGTGTGTGAAAACACGTCTTTGTTTTGGAGAACTGAATGAACGATTTGGGAAATTGGGCCAACTACTCCAGTTATAGTGTGTTAGCAATCGAGGAAAACTGTAATATTTCACAATATTTCTGTTTTTACTGTAATTTTAATCAAATGCAGCTTTGTTGAGCATAACAGACTTCATTTAAAAACTTTAATTCTTAATGATTCCGAACGTTTGAACGCTAGTGTAAATAAAAATAACGTCTGGTTTGTGTGTGTGTGTGTGTGTTTTTAATGAGCAGATCACCTTTGACAACAAGCCTCACAGTGGGAGAATCGGGATTGACCTGGACAACGATGTGCAGATCAATGAATGCAGTGACTGGACCGTGACTGGTGCATGTGAGTCTTTCCCATGATTCTCCACTGTTTACAAATACCCCTTTTTTTCATTCAAGATTAATTTCTGTTGTGCAAAACACTTAGGGCCTGTCCCAATACCTCCCCTTACCCTAGATATCTGCCCTAACCCTTGTTTTTGACCGTTCTCGTGTAGGGTAGGGTGTCCCAATACTCTAAAGAGCAAGGGGGAGTGCTATTCTCCCCTTAAAATCAACCCTCAAAACATAGTGCGGTCCGATGCAGGCTTAAAACGAAGTGGAAGATGAAATTACCCAGAATACCTTGCGGACTCAGCAAGCCGGTAATTTTTTTTAAAGAAGATGGCGGATACCGCTGGAAAGGAACAATTGAATTTTAAGTATATTTTCGCAAATAAGCATGTTAAAATTTCGAAATATGTTGGAATATGTTAGTTTGATGCACATCCAATGGACTGTTAAGTTTTGAACACTAATGTTAGAAAATATTTCACGAAGCTATCTATCTGACGATGTTCATGATATCTGCTGAGTGCTTCGAGAGAGTCTGCCCATCAAATATACATCTTATCTGGGTAGTTCATCTAATTTTATTTTCGATTTTGGCTTCCAAGGATTATAAAAAGAAGATGTGAGGTAAAACGATTAAAAACTAGCCGCGTTCGTCTAGTGTTTCATCTTTTTTCTTTACAGCGCGCTGTCACTTCTCCCTAACGTTAAACCCAAACAGCACTGAGCACAATCAGTGATTGTTGTAAAATGCAGTGTCTGCTGATTCTAAATTGCGGGAGGTGTTTGATTGTAAAAAGAGCTTTTATAAGCACAATGATCCGCGCAAGAGACGTTGACCCTGTTCCCATGGCGGCGCGCGTTCAGAAACGGACTGCAACGAGACATGCAAACTATACTTTGGGTTTCATGTGCGCGTCTAAACGATCAAATACAGACAAAAATATGGCTAAATGACCGGTTTGGAGATTCACTTTAACACAGTTTATGTCTTAAATGGGAGTTCGTTGTGGAATAGTTGGGAGAAAATGTGTATTATTAGATCTGCATTCGGTCTTAAAGTGGCAGCGTCTAATAAACCTGCTAATGATTACACCTTTAATGTGAATAAAACAACTAAAGGCAAAGAGAAAATTAATCCCAGCTCTTGAATGAATAACTTTAGCTTTAATAAGCATTAATCTATCTATAATAAACTATGCTGTGTTATTTTACATTTGATTACTATAGGCCTATTAGATTTCTAGCATATTATTATGGATATTTATATCCTGATCATCATAACTGGGATAGTTATGTGCATGTATTCACATAGTAGTGGTGTCCCATTTCATAGGGAAAGATCTTAAACTCCACTTCCCTCGTTGAGGGGACTTTACTTTCGAGGGCACTCAAAACCAAGTGGAAGTTTTAAGGGGGGAGAAATGGGACAGGGCCTTAAACTCATTTATTAAAAGTAAAAGTTTGTGTTGTCATTTAAGAAAGTATTCCTATGAAACGTAGAGCAGACTTGGAGAAAATGTGATTTGGACAGTCTCAGACACTTCAGCTTTAATAATCACTTGATTATTTTGACACAGTGATTAAAAGATTAACCGGATGGAAAAAGTTAAAGAGCTTGATATTGTGCTGGAATGTTTTCATGAAAAACTAACAACCAATCAAGTTTAATGTAAAATTCCCTCGATTGTGATAAGAGAAATCAAGAGCATTGTCATCTTTAAGACACCACATATGAATATATTGAATATAAAAAAGAGATATCATCATCATACTTCCCCAGTTGATTGATTATTACATTAAGAATTACAAACTTTTTTCTATTACAAGTTTTCTGAAATGTTTAAATGTGCAAATGATGCATTAACTAGTGAAATATGCACTAAATATATACATTTCCAGAACATTAATCTGAACATTAGATTAATATGTCGTCAAAATCAAACAATAATTTTGGAGTTAAAGGATTTTACTGAGGGGATTTTGGATATCTTTTTTTATCACTGCATAAATCCGAGAATACTGTCGACAAACAAAAAAAGACACATTTTCGCCATGTTTTAGGAATAAAATATTATAAAAATAAGTGTGAGTGATATATGAACAAACCCCTCAGTAAAAACCTTCAGAATATAGACAGGAATAAACCTCTACATTTTGGTGTGTGTAACTGCAGCTGAAGTGGAGGGAGAAACTCTTTAAAGATATGCAGCGTAACTAAAATCTACAGACGCAAATAGAAAAAGTGCAATAAAATAAACACTTAAATGTGTATTTTGGATGTTTTCTTTCCACTGATCTAAAAGAAGACAAAAGCAAAGCAAAATATCTCAAAATTGACCAGTGCATGAAAAACAATGGCTGAGTGTCTCGCCTTAAATCAGAAAATACTGTCAACAGTCAGAAAAAGGTTTTAGGAATAAAATATTATAAAAATAAGTGTGAGTGATATATGAACAAACCCCTCAGTAAAAACCTTCAGAATATAGACAGGAATAAACCTCTAAATGTTGGTGTGTGTAACTGCAGCTGAAGTGGAGGACAAACTCTTTAAAGATGTGTAGCGTAATTGAAATCTACAGACGCAAATAGAAAGTGCAATAAATTAAACACTTAAATGTGTATTTGGGATGTTTTCTGTCCACTGGTCTGAAGCACAACGATATGAAGAGTGTTCACGCACTTCAGACTGATTTTAATGGATGTTTTTGTCTGTAGCCGCGAGGGACATGTACATTATGGTTCTGTTTGACGTGATGGTGATTCTGATTCTGCTACTGTCGCTGCTTCTCTGCACACGCTCGGTGAAAGCTGGAGTCCTGCTGCAGTTCGTGAGTTACAACCAAACCACTAACCATCAAACACACAAAACACATGCTTTTCTTACTCAGGGTTTCTGTCTTGTTTCCAGTCCAAATATCAAACATTTCTTAAATCAAGATGCATTTACTAAAGTAGTAAAATAACATAAGATATTAACTCTTGTTTTCTGGGGAAATAAATAAAAATTAAATGAGTTTTTGCTTAAAACAAGCAAATTATCTGCCAATTGGGTCAGAAAAATAATGTTGTTTCTGTTTGAATTTAGATTATTTTTCTCCCCATTGGCCAAAATTTTGCTTGTTTTAAACATCAACTCACCAGAAAACCGGACATAATATCTTATATCATTTTACTCATCTAGTAAATGCATCTTGATTTAAGAGTTTTTAGATATTTGGACTGGAAACAAGACAAGAATACTAGTATTGCAGTGTGTGTCTGAATGTCTGAGCTGCTGTTTTCTATGCAATGAAAGTGGAGGCGATTTATATGGTCAAGCTCTAAAAAGGTCAAAAACTCTCCATAAAGTGTCATAAAAGTTTATATTCCTATTCATGCTATGTTTTCTCTGAGTGACTCTGAATATAGGGCACACTCAAAAAAAAAGAATGTATTTCAATTGCATATAAAACACAGTTTTACCAAAATCACTGATGAATGGGATGATGCGTATTTGTCAATCATACATGAATGATTTCTGTAATAGCACTAATAAACTGAAAGTGTTTTAAATCCACTAAAAGCAGTGTATTTATCATTACTAATCCAGTTTATTTCAATCTCATACATTTGAGCTACTTAAATGTTGCTTGAATATCCACACATTGTGAAAACTATTACTTTTATACATTTAATTTTCTCAATGACTAGATTTATGCAGATTTCTAAGCCATTTGAAAATATGATTTAAATAGAATCAAATATAATGTAAATAATAAACTATGGCACGATTTGTTTGAGTGTTGAAATGTTTCCCAAAAAATGCATCATATTAAGTTTGTTTATTTTAAAACTCCAAATGAATGGAATTATTATATGCATTTCAAATACAGTACAGGCCAAAAGTTTGGACACATTACTATTTTTGAAAGAAGTTTTTTCTGCTCATCAAGCCTGCATTTATTTGATCAAAAATACAGAAAAAACAAAGTAATATTGTGATATATTATTACAATTGAAAATAATTGGTTTTCAATTTATTATACTTTAAATTATCATTTATTTCTGTGATGCAAAGCTGAATTTTCAGGATCATTACTCCAGTCTATCACATGATCCTTTAGAAATCATTCTAATATGATGATTCATTATCAAAGTTGGAAACAGTTCTGCTGCTTAATATTTTTTCATAACCTGTGATACTTTTTTAGGATACTTTGATGAATAAAAAGTAAAAAAAGAAGAAAAAAAAAGAAAAGAGGCAAATATTTTACAAATAGAAATCTTCTGTAACAGCAATATCCACTACTGGTCAGTCATTTTTTTTCTTTCTTTTTTTGAAATAAATCAATACTTTTATTCAGCAAGGATGTGTTACATTGATAAAAAAAGTGATAGTAAAGAAGATTTATATTATTAGAAAATATTTTTTTATTTTAAAATAAATGCAGTTCTTTTGAACCTTTTATTCATCAAATATATTAGTCAGCAGAACTGTGTCCAACACTCATAATGAATCAGAATATTAGAATGATTTCTAAAGGATCATGTGATAGACTGGAGTAATGATGCTGAAAATTCAGCTTTGCATCACAGAAATAAATGATAATTTAAAGTATAATAAATTGAAAACCAATTATTTTAAATTGTAATAATATATCACAATATTACTTTTTGTTTTCTGTATTTTTGATCAAATAAATGCAGGCTTGATGAGCAGAAGAAATTTCTTTCAAAAACATTAAAAATAGTAATGTGTCCAAACTTTTGGCCTGTACTGTATATACATTTTAATTGTAGGTCTTAATATGTTTTTTTTTGAGGCCATGGAGAACTTTTATGATCATTTTTATTTATAGAGCATCCAAATTCGGACAGTAATGGCATGTTGATCTGTTCTTCAGGAATACGCAGCGTTCTTCTCCCGTCGTCACAGCAAGCGCGTGTCCTTCTCCGAGCGTATGGAGTTCATTAGCGGCTGGTATATCCTCATCATCATTAGTGACGTCCTCACCATCACAGGCTCTCTGCTGAAGATCATCATCCAGCTCAAGGTGAGAAACCATCCCGAACGGCCTTTTGTGTTAAAGAAACATGTCTAAACGGGCAGATTTGGGGTCAGCGAGATTTTGTTTTAAAGAAATTAATACTTTTATTCAGTAAGGAGGTGTTAAATTGATCAAAAGTGACAGTAAAGACGTTTAAAAAGTTCTACAAGATTTCCATTTTAAATAAACGCTGTTCTTTTGAACTTTCTATTCATCAAAGAATCCAGGAAAATAAAATGCATCACGGTTTCCACCAAAAATATGAGCTGTTTTCAACACTGATAATAATCATGAATGTGTCTTGAGCATCAAATCCTCATATTAGAATGATTTGTGAAGGATCATGTGACACTGAAGACTGGAGTAATGATGCTGAACATTCAGCTTTGATCACAGGAATAAATGACACTTTACTGTATATTCACATAGAAAAATTACAATTATTTTTGCTGTATTTTTGATTGAATAATTGCAGTAATGGTGTTAATAGCTGACGTCATCCATCTAAACCTCTTAATCTTCTGCATGACATTGTTGAGTCAGTGAAGTGACTCCTCTAGCGCTCCTCCTGTGTGTGTGTGTGTGTGTGTGTGTGTGTGTGTGTGTGTGTGTGTGTGTGTGTGTGTGTGTGTGTGTGTGTGTGTGTGTGTGTGTGTGTGTGTGTGTGTGTGTGTGTGTGTGTGTGTGTGTGTGTGTGTGTGTGTGTGTGTGTGTGTGTGTGTGTGTGTGTGTGTGTGTGTGTGTGTGTGTGTGTGTGTGTGTTTCCTCAGGCCATGGCGAGTTATGACCTGTGCAGTATCCTGCTGGGCACCGGCACCATGTTCGTGTGGATCGGCGTCTTACGCTTCATGGGATACTTAAAAAAATACAACGTACGACCTGCTCACTCTCACTTCTCTCTGCAGTTTTCAGGAGACTGGAGACAGATCATTGGTTTGGCCAGTCTCGAGTCACATGGGTATATCTGTGGCAATAGACAACAATACACTGTATGGCTCAAAATTATCCATTTTTCTTTTATGCCAAAAATCATTAGGATATTAAGATCATGTTCCATGAAGATATTTAGTGCATTTCCTACCGTAAATATATAAAACATGTATTTGTGTGAGTGAATGCTGCACAATCGAGAACATTAATGAACAACTTTAAAGGAGATTTTCTCAATGTTTAAATTTTTTTTTGCCTCAGATTCCAGATGTTCAATAGTTGTATCTCGACCAAATATTATCATATCCTAACAAACCACACATCAGTGGAAAGATTATTTATTCAGCTTTCAGATGATGTATAAATCTCAATTTCAGAGAACTGACCCATGTGACTGGTTTTGTGGTCCAGGGTCACATTTCTGCTTCTTGCAACATGAACGCTGTATTGAAATCCATTGTAGTATTGTATATTAATTATTAAGAAAAATGTCATCATCTCCTGCTGAGATCATATTGAAATGACTGTAATTGGGCTTTTGAGTAGTAAAAACACTTAAGTTGTAATGTTAGACTTAATCTTGTGATGTGTTCTGAGAACGCCAGCGTCTTCTGCAGTTTAGTAGTTCAATCTACACTAATTACCCATTTAAATGTTAGTTTAGTTGATTTTTACCTTGTGTAGTTTGTAGTTTTTTGTTAAGAGCAATTAATGGTGAATATTTACATTTAATAGCACTTTACAGTACGATTTCATTAGTTAACATTAGTTGACTACATTAGTTAACATAAAATAACAATGATCAATACTTCTATAGTGCTTATTAATCTTACTGTTAATATTAACATTTACAAAGTTGCATTTGTTAATATTAATTAATGCACTGTGAACTAACATGAACTTTTTAAATTAACTAACATTTACAAAGCTTCATAAATGCTCTAGAAATACATTTAATGCATAAAGTAACTTTAGCAAATGGGGCCTTATTGTAAGGTTTCTAATATTATCAATAATTGTATTTTAAAAAAGTGAAAAATAGATTTATCAATTTTTTTTGCCATATAAATGGATTATTTCAGTCTCTTTATCAGTCTGCTGGTGGACTTGCATTGGTTCCTTCAGCACAAGCACATGTAGTTGTAGTTGTGTTGGTGAAAGTGATTGCGCCCTCTGTTGACTGTGATGTGTAACTGCTTGTATTTGATTGGTCAGATTCTCATCATCACTCTGCGAGCGGCGTTCCCTAACGTCATCCGCTTCAGCTGCTGTGCCGCCATGATTTACCTCGGGTACTGTTTCTGTGGCTGGATCGTGCTGGGACCCTACCACACCAAGGCAGGTCACTGGCACCATACTGGGGTTTAAAGGGGTGCTTGATTATGATTTGACTTTTCTAACTTTAGTTAGTGTGTAATGTTGCTGTTTGATCATAAACAACATCTGCAAACTTACAACGCTCAAAGTTCAAAGCAAAGGGAGAGATTTGCTTTTACAGAAATCACTCAACAAACGGCTGGTAGAGACTACACCACATCACTAACCCTAAAATTTACATAAACCACGCCTCCTAACAAAGGGCTCTATATGGCTCTGCTAAGAACGATCTCTTGAAGCTCCGCCCCCTGTGCCGGCAGCAGCAGCTCATTTGCATTTAAAGGGACAGACACAAAACGGTATTACTCTATATTTCAATGCACACAATGAATAGACAGGATTTTGAATCAAGATGAAAAATTGATGCTGAAAATTGGACGAGTGAGAACAGTCTCACGCCTCGATCAAACAGGATCAGGTTATTTAATGTTTAAGATTAAACACATATAATCTCTCAGTATTACTGTAACATGGAGAATGCAAGCCTGTGAACAGAGGAGGAAAACTAATACTGGCTTCTGGGAGATAGATAAATAAATATGGAAAATATGGAATAGAAAAATCGATTGTTTTGCCCATCCGTCCTGATGTGTGTGTTGTGTGTGTTGTTTTGCCCATCCGTCCTGAGGTGTGTGTTGTTTTGCCCATCTGTCCTGATGTGTGTGTTGTGTGTGTTGTGTGTGTTGTTTTGCCCAGCCGTCCTGAGGTGTGTGTTGTTTTGCCCATCTGTCCTGATGTGTGTGTTGTGTGTGTTGTGTGTGTTGTTTTGCCCATCCGTCCTGATGTGTCTGTGTGTGTGTTGTTTTGCCCAGCCGTCCTGATGTGTGTGTGTGTGTTGTGTGTGTTGTTTTGCCCATCCGTCCTGATGTGTGTGTGTGTGTGTGTGTTGTTTTGCCCATCCGTCCTGATGTGTGTGTTGTTTTGCCCATCCGTCCTGATGTGTGTGTGTGTGTGTGTGTTGTTTTGCCCATCCGTCCTGATGTGTGTGTTGTTTTGCCCATCCGTCCTGATGTGTGTGTGTGTGTGTGTGTGTGTGTGTGTGTGTGTGTGTGTGTGTGTGTGTGTGTGTGTGTGTTCCCTCAGTTCCGGACGCTGAACGTGGTTTCCGAGAGCCTGTTTTCGCTCATCAACGGCGACGACATGTTCTCCACCTTTAAGAACATGCAGCAGAAGAGTTACGTGGTGTGGCTCTTCAGCCGCTTGTATCTCTACACGTTTGTGTCTCTGTTCATCTACATGGTGCTCAGTCTGTTCATCACGCTCATCACCGACACCTACGACACCATGAAGGTGAGAGAGCGCTGAAGCGTTCAGCTCATTCAGTCATTCACAACACACATCGTTTCAGAAGAGTCCACACTACACTCTACAGAGATCTGATATCAGAGGAAACGGTCTGAGTGTTTCACAGATGACCATATACAAAATCACAGTTAGTGAAAAATTCATTAATTTAAACAATGTAATAATTTAATGCAGAAACTATGAGCTCACTGAAGTAATGAATACTTGTTTGTTAACACATGATTATGACATTTAGAAACATGTAGCATTGGTGCGTGTAGATTCAGGGTTTGCTGCTGAAACATCCGTTATCAGCTGCAATATATTCTAGTGTAGCCTTAATGATGAAAGAACAGAAGAGGGTAAAATAAGAGAAAAGTTTATTGACCTGCTGGAACTTGAAGTGATTTTGGACTGATGTGGTTGTGAGTGTAGTGTGCTTACAGAGACTCCGCCCACACTCTCTTCTGATTGGCTGTACTTTTTGGATCGTTTTTATTGCTGAAATCTTATATCACAAGGCATGCTTTATGCAAATGAGTTCAGTTGTGATTGGCTAGCCTCTTGACATGAGAAATAAGTTTAAATGCTTTTCTTACTATGCTATTTCATGTTTTTTGAGTCCAAACTGAACGTGCGACTGATTGTTCAGTAATTTGTGTTTAGCATCAGGGTTTGGATGGAGAGCCCGTGTCAGATCTTCAGGCGTTCATCATGCAGTGTAAAGATCTTCCAGAATCAGGACGCTTCAGTGTGAACGAGACCAGGTTCCTGATGTGCTGCTGCTCACACAGGTGAACACACACACACACACATCATCTATCCACATGTCTGCAGGAACTAGGGGTGCTGAGTGTGCTGCAGCGCCCCCTGACGACAGCTGTTTCACTACATTGGAATTTAAGATGACATGACTTTTAAATAACTTTTTGTTTTCAACCTGTTTTTTAAGAACACCTTCAAACTTTATAAAATGACTCTAAAGATTATTTCCTTTTTATATGTTGTCGAATAGGGTTTTATGACTAAAAGAAATTAATATATCATAAGGCCCCGCCCCCGCCCCCAGCACCCCCCTTATAAAATATGTTACCGCGGCTCTGTCTATCCATATGGGAAAATAGTTTGAAAATGATGATTGGCAATTGTTTGTCATGAATTATTATATTTGCAAAAGTTGTTCTTTGAACATCATTACCCTCATCCTTCCCTCGCGGGTCAAAATGACCCGAAGCCCTAAAATTATACTTAATTTATACATTTTTTGTCCAGAAAGCTTATTTTATTTCACTTTTTTATTAAAACAAATGAATGCAAATTTTTTTTGAGGTTTTTTTTTTATTTTATTTACCTTTAAATGTCTTGATTTGATCAATAAATAATAAATAAATAGTAATTTAAGCATGTTCCTCACATTCTTTTAACTTTAATTCAAAATAACTCACAATTTCATACATAACCCTTTTCAGGCATGAAAACTCCTCACCTTTCGGCGAAATTCGCCGTTTTAAAACCAAAATGGGTCACCTACGTGATTTGTGCAGATCCGATGAGAAAATATTTATGGGGTGGGAGGGGGGGTCGTGGTCAGCATTTACCCGCTATATCTATATATAGTTACCATAAACTTAGCAGCTTTAAACCAATCATCATTCCTAATGCCGAAACCATGACAGCCAATCCGAGTCAGGGTAGGGCAGAATTGTTTTCAAAGTCTTTAACACCGCGAGTCTGATGCGGTCTGATGACACACTGCCGAACAAAGAACCGCACGTCGGAAAGCAAGCCTGAGGTAACGTAAGTTAGCTTACAATGTTAACTGTTCTGTCAGATACAGACAGCGATGTTGCCAATGTCATTATTTTTATAATATCGGGATAATATCGCGAGCGGGCGCGGGCGCCGTGAGTGCTGAGCGAGCAGGAACGAGTAGTGAGTTGTCGTCGAAAAAGATGGATAATGCAAAAAATCTGTCGGGGCTAAACATAGAAAAAGAAAGAGGGAAAAGGAGATGGCATGTCAATTGATGCAACAGCAGCTAAATAAGTGGATGGTGAAAGGCTACAGGTAGGATTTTGTTTTGTGTGACGTCCAGGCATGTAAGTTAGGCTAATGCCATCGGGACTACCGGGAGATTCCCGGTGGGCCGACGTGCTTTTTGGGCCGATACATCTCATACTTTTTTGTTTCGTTTTTTGTCTTAACGGCCCATAAAACTCGTACATCGGCGGCCCATTCGTTTTGTTTTGCTTAATTGGCGGCGCTTGGTTAGTGCGTAATTAGTATGTAATGCATTGGTCAATAAAAAGTCAGCGTTAGGTTTTTTTTTCTGACACCCCATGAAACACGTAGATCAGCGGCCCATTTGGTTCTTTTCTTGATTGACACTGGGCTGGCCCAATCACAACCTTTAATGTGAAGTATAGAAATATACTCTTTCCAGTAGCCTATAGAAATTAGTACAAAACTAATTATAAAAGTTTCCTTTATTTTTCAGTGCATTTGTTTTACAATATATGGCTATTACTATCATGGGATTAATATTATAACTATTATTATGTAGGCCTAGTAGTAATGTAGACAGACACTGTAACTAAAATAATTTTTCTTTGTTTAATTTTCACTAGATTGATGAATTTAACATTAAAAAGCACTATATACAGTGTATATATATATATATATATATATATATATATATATATATATATATATATGAAGAGTTCAGATGCAAAAGCCTCTAAATGCCATCTGAAATTTTCTTATAGAATGATCATTTTTATCAAGCTCGTATATTTAAATTCAATAATTTCACTTAAATGGCAATGAAGATTACCTATTAATTGTCATTTAAGTGAAATTACTGAACTTAAATACACAAGCTTGATAAAAATTATCATTCTATAAGAAAATTTCAGATGGCATTTAGAGGCTTTTGCATCTGAACTCTTCATATATGTATGTTATATATAAAGTTGATTGGATTGGATTTTTTGCTGCCGCATCCTTCTCACCTTTTTTACCCCTGACCTGTTTTCATGCCTGCCTTTTGATTCAGCTCAAAATATCTTACATTGTGAAAAAATAATAATATAACATGATATTTCATGACTCTAGATGTGCTTATATCTCTATATGAGCAAATGAGCTGTTCCGCTGGGTCCTAAAGTCAGTTCTCTTCAGTCTGCATTCAGATACACATGTAGACATTTATGCAATCATTTTTTGGTAAAGTTTTAGTTTGAACTTTGAGCATTTTTAGGTTTTTCTATGTGAACTGAAGTATTCCTCGCATCCCATTCATTCCTAAGGGGGTCAAATTGACCCGAGACGGAAGGATTTGTTACTTTTCTAAATTTCAACCACAAAACTCCTCGAATCCATTAATTTTGAGTGTGTATATGGGTTCAAGTGCGACAACAGTCCTGGGGTCTTGGACACCTCTGATGAACACAAAATCAAAATGACCCGAGGGAAGTTAAAGCTCTTTTGAGTGTGTGTGTGTGTGTGTGTGTGTGTGTGAGTTAGTAAAGGTGATATTGGTGTGTTTGTGACGCAGGACGTACGGCTCTGATGATGACGCTGACTGACCGGGACTTCACAACGATTGTGATGAGTTTGGATTGAAAGGGAAAATATCTGTATTATTAAGTATATATATAAATATATAAAAAGCTAATGAATGTCACAGCTCTCTAAACTCGCTTTTGTTTAGTACATTCTAGATCCTCTCCACTTTATGAAAGATTGTAAATTAGTGTAATTATTATTTATTGTGAATATTGTGTTCAGTTGCACTGGGGGACATGCTGAATTTGGGTAAAGAGAAAAATATATATTTTCAGACTGGTTTCCTGTATTTCCTGTGTCACATTAACATTGTGCTGTTTGTGTTTATAATGAAATGTTTCACCTTTTTATTTTTGAAAGCTTCAGATGAAATAAAATTTTGATACCCGACAGACATGTTTCAGATGTGGATTATGGGTTCGGTCGGGGAGTCATTTATGTAGTCAGGTCTCATTTAGAAATTGTTGGGTGAAACATGCAATTCATTCTGTTATGATTAATGCCTCATAGTATATAGGCTTATAATAGGGTATTAAAGGACAAGTTCGGTATTTTACACTTAAAGCCCTGTTTACAGATCATATCTGATGAAATAGAACGGTTAAGATTAAAATTTGGACACATGCTGCTGTCCCAAGAATTTTAGGTTTATTTCGCTTCCCCCCCCCCCCCCCCCCCCACCCCCACAATGGTTGTCTATATGCACTGGAAGATTCCGTCCTAAAAACACATTAAACTTTCCTTTACAAAGACGTGAAACTCACCGAGTGGTCAGGGGTGTTCACTGATATGTTCCATCAAAAATCGCTGAAAAAGATGCATTCCAACAGGTTTTATCGTAGTTTTTGTCCAACTACATTGACTTAATAGGACGTGCTGTGAGACCGCAGCACCTTTACGGTATTACTCCGCCGCTTCTTCTTCTGCTTCTTCTGTGTATTCAATGAAATGCCCGTGGTTTGCTTGCAATTGGCAAAGGTGCATTATCGCCACCAACTGGGCTGGAGTGTCTATTATTCAAGCTCTCAACGGAAGAATCACGGGTGTGACGCGTTTGGCAAAATAGGTCCACAAAAGCTAAATAAACATAAAATTCTCGGGACAGCAGCATGTGTCCAAATTTTAATCTTAACCGTTCTATTTCATCAGATACGATCTGTAAACAGGGCTTTAAGTGTAAAATACCGAACTTGTCCTTTAAGTATAATTGTAACTTTGTGTAAGAAAAGTGTTGTATAAGAAAAACACTTTATAAGGTTTTTATAAGAAACCTTATTGTTAAGAAAAACACTGTAAAGAGTTTTTATAAGAAACCCTTGAATCTGGTTCATTAGAAAAGACACTGAGACTTGTTTTTATAAACATGTTTATTAAGAAATCGTCATTAAGAAAAGACACCACAACTGTTGTTTGTAAAGTCATTTATTGAGAAGATGGTTTATAAAGAAAAACAGACCACACTGAATGTTGTAAACATGTATTAAGCATATGGCAGAGTAGAGAGGAATTGAAAATGTATTAGAAAGAGCTTTACCAAAGAAAGAAGAAAAATGCAATCATTACCGTCTATGTGTTGCGGACGAGACACAGAAGATACAGCGATGAAGAAAAGGTCCAGAAGAAGGAGGACGGAGAGACAAAGGCTTTATAACCAAGTCCTAGGGGGTTTCCAGGAGAGGATGACCAATGAACAAGTTTTAGGGAGTTTCCAGGAGGAGATTTCTGAAGATGTCCAAAAGTTGATGGACTTTAAAAGAGCTGGAATGACATGTCCAGTCAGACGCTGATTCACCAAGGACGGCCTCTCCGGTGTTAGATCACCAAGGACGGCCTCTCCGGTGTTAGATCACCAAGGACGGCCTCTCCGGTGTTAGATCACCAAGGACGGCCTCTCCGGTGTTAGATCACCAAGGACGGCCTCTCCGGGGTTAGATCACCAAGGACGGCCTCTCCGGTGTTAGATCACCAAGGACGGCCTCTCCGGGGTTAGATCACCAAGGACGGCCTCTCCGGTGTTAGATCACCAAGGACGGCCTCTCCGGTGTTAGATCACCAAGGACGGATCACCAAGGACGGCCTCTCCGGTGATAGATCACCAAGGACGGATCACCAAGGACGGCCTCTCCGGTGATAGATCACCAAGGACGGATCACCAAGGACGGCCTCTCCGGTGATAGATCACCAAGGACGGATCACCAAGGACGGCCTCTCCGGTGATAGATCACCAAGGACGGATCACCAAGGACGGCCTCTCCGGTGATAGATCACCAAGGACGGATCACCAAGGACGGCCTCTCCGGTGATAGATCACCAAGGACGGATCACCAAGGACGGCCTCTCCGGGGTTAGATCACCAAGGACGGCCTCTCCGGTGTTAGATCACCAAGGACGGCCTCTCCGGGGTTAGATCACCAAGGACGGCCTCTCCGGGGTTAGATCACCAAGGACGGCCTCTCCGGTGTTAGATCACCAAGGACGGCCTCTCCGGGGTTAGATCACCAAGGACGGCCTCTCCGGTGTTAGATCAACAATGACGGCCTCTCCGGTGTTAGATCACCAAGGACGGCCTCTCCGGTGTTAGATCACCAAGGACGGCCTCTCCGGGGTTAGATCACCAAGGACGGCCTCTCCGGGGTTAGATCACCAAGGACGGCCTCTCCGGGGTTAGATCACCAAGGACGGCCTCTCCGGTGTTAGATCACCAAGGACGGCCTCTCCGGTGTTAGATCACCAAGGACGGCCTCTCCGGTGTTAGATCACCAAGGATGGCGTCTCCGGTGTTAGATGCCTTGCCATTGCGCCTCATGAAGATGAAAGCTTGTAAATTATTTGGTTTGGATTTGCTTTTATTTTAATTTTATATATTAGTACCTTTTAATTAAACTAGTTAACCTGTATTTAATAAAAAAAAACATATAATTGAAATTAAGAAGCTCGCCTGCCTTAAGTCTCTGTTTTACTAAAGATTGAGCTGAACTAAACCACAGAGCAGTCTTTCGACTCAATTGTAAGTATGAAAATTTATATACTTATTGTTTAGAACGAATTTGACTGACTTTACCTAACCTGAGAATAAACAAAATAAGGTAGAAGGTGTCTATATTTAAGACCCAAACAAGGGGTTAAATTAAGCACCATAAAACAGTGTGTGTGTCTGTGTGTGTGTGTGTGTGCTCAATGTATTTGTAAGCCTTTTAAGGAACGTTTGTGTCTGTGTGTGTGTGTGTCTGTTTAATGTATTTGTAAACATTTTAAGGAACATCTGTGTGTGTGTGTCTGTGTGTTTGTGTGTGTGTGTGTGCTCAATGTATTTGTAAACATTTTAAGGAACGTGTTTGTGTGTGTGTGTGTGTGTGTGTGTGTGTGTGTTATTCAGAAACGACACAGGGCAGAAACGGAAAATCACCAAGTGACAATAAAACTAGTCCAGTGATGTATATATTTAGGCTTTCTGAAGACTTGGAGTGAATTTCTGTGAGGAATCGATCAACATTTACGATGTCGTTCTGTCATAGATATACATTTGTAATGATGTCCGAGTCGTGAATGAATCATTTGAGTCGGTTCATTGCCGTGAATAGGAGAAACCCGTTAATAAACCAGTCTAGATGATTCATTCAGGAACAGAACTGATTTAGTTTACTGAGTTCAAATCACTGATTCAATGATCCTGTCAATGTTTTAGTGAACACTGTCTCAGGAAAGACTGAATGGTCTGGTCATGCTGTCTATTAAACACGATTGAGCACGACGGCTTGATTTCATAGATCTGATCAGAGAATGGTGTTGTACTGTATGCAGTGTGTCATTATTTGTATAGTTATGAATGTATAATTTTAGTTCATTTAATAAACTTTCAAATTTAGTCCTTTATTTTCTCTTATTGAATAATAATCGCTATGCTTGTAGATAATGATTGTTGTTATATGTGACAATCTTTACGAGATGACATGAACGCAGCATATGAGTGTTGAGTGTCGTAATATCCATTTCAAGTGGACGTGTGGAAGAGCCGTGAGACTGAAAGCACTGAAAGCCCTTGCGCTGCTCATATGCTGAGAGAGAGATAAGACAGTAGAGCTGCACCATTCATCTTTAAAATACTGTGATCTCCATTCAAACACAATTAGACAGGTGGAAGAGAATGCGCAGAGGAAGACGCAAGTTTGATAGAGTTTTGAACAGTAATTTTTGCGCATCATGCACACACACACATCATGGAAAACTAAGGAAGACATGCATATGATGCAGCTTTTAAGTTAAAGGCCATCGATCTGGCTGTAGAAGAAGGAAATAGAGCTGCTGCACGTAAGCTTGGCATCAATGAATGGATGGTGAGACGGTGGAGACGGCAGCGTGAAGAACTGAGTCTATGCAGAAAGACGACAAAAGCCTTCAGCGGGTCATAAAAGCAGATGGCCCAAACTTGAAAACGTTCTTGAAGACTGGGTGAACACACAAAGAGCAGACGGCCGCGGTGTTTCCACCGTACAGATCCGACTGAAAGCCAAAACCATTGCCACCGAAAAGTAGATTGAAGATTTTAGAGGTGGGCCATCGTGGTGTCTCAGATTTATGAGACGAAAAGGCCTGTCCATCAGGGACGACTCTGTGTCAGCAACTCCCTCCCGACTATGAGGAAAAAGTTAGAAACTTTCGCGAATTCACTCAAAGAAAGATAGCCGAGAATTGAATTGATTTTATTTGACATGGACATACAATGACATAGGTTGAACCATATGTATTAGTATGAGTGTTATAGCACACATGCTAATTTTCAACACCTGTCCACGGGAGGCTTTTAGCAAAGAAATACAATATCAAGACTAATATCACAATAATAATAACGATATTAACAAAAAATAACTACAGTATACCACAAAACACAAGAAGAATAAACAACAAAACATCAGAATCAAAGACTATTAATAGTAGGCAATTCATGTGAGCACTGTTGCTTTGTTTTTAGCCATTGTTTAAGTCCTCTTTTAAAAGCATTTCCATCGGTCTCTAGTTTTAAATCAGTGGGTAAAGCATTCCAGAGATTTGTCCCCTTTACTGAGAAAGCAGACTGACCGAACGAGGTCTTACACTTCGGGACTAGACAGTCACCTCTGACAGTGGCTCGTGTGTTCGCCCGATGAGGGCTTTGACGCCTACTTACTAGCAGTGTTGTGTACTCGAGACTCGGACTCGGTCTCGGACTCGGTCTCGAGACCATATTTTAATGGTCTCGGTCTTGTCATGGACTCGTGTGCATTTTGACTCGGAATTGACTCGTACTCGAACATATTAGGACTCAGACTTATTCCCGAGTCCACTCGAGTCCCATTCAAAATATTTCATGATTGTTACTGTATGTTAATATTTCTTTAAATTGTTGTTTGATTGAAACGTCCAATGATTGCTGACTTTCTTGTGCGCAACTGCGCATGACTTGAGACTAACGTTCGCGTAATAATTGTAATAAAATGACCTTTACACCACCTACTATGTGGCCTTTTTACCATTACAGTGTACATGATTCCATGGTATATTTGATTAACTGTTTGAGTATGGTGCCAATTTTATTGTTACCACCAAATATTTTACATATTCTTGAAGATATCTTTAGGTCTGGTTTTTAGACCCAACCTTAGGTTATCCAACCTCTCTGGTCTCGGTCTCGACTCGACTCTCTCTGGTCTCGGTCTCGACTCGACTCGGACTCGACTCTCTCTGGTCTCGGTCTCGACTCGACTCGGACTCGACTCTCTCTGGTCTCGGTCTCGACTCGACTCGGACTCGACTCTCTCTGGTCTCGGTCTCGACTCGACTCGGACTCGACTCGGACTCGACTCTCTCTGGTCTCGGTCTCGACTCGGACTTGACTCTCTCTGGTCTCGGTCTGGACTCGGACTCGACCCTCTCTGGTCTCGGTCTCGACTCGGACTCGACTCTCTCTCTGGTCTCGGTCTCGACTCGGACTCGACTCTCTCTGGTCTCGGTCTCGACTCGGACTCGACCCTCTCTGGTCTCGGTCTCGACTCGGACTCGACTCTCTCTCTGGTCTCGGTCTCGACTCGGACTCGACTCTCTCTGGTCTCGGTCTCGACTCGGACTCGACTCTCTCTGGTCTCGGTCTCGACTCGGACTCGACCCTCTCTGGTCTCGGTCTCGACTCGGACTCGACTCTCTCTGGTCTCGGTCTCGACTCGACTCTCTTTGGTCTCGGTCTCGACTCGGACTCGACTCTCTTTGGTCTCGGTCTCGACTCGGACTCGACTCTCTCTGGTCTCGGTCTCGACTCGGACTCGACTCTCTCTGGTCTCGGTCTCGACTCGGACTCGACTCTCTCTGGTCTCGGTCTCGACTCGGACTCGACTCTCTTTGGTCTCGGTCTCGACTCGGACTCGACCCTCTCTGGTCTCGGTCTCGACTCGGACTCGAGTGAGCTGGTCTCGACTACAACACTGCTTACTAGTTTAGAAAATGATGGTGAGACATGATTATTTAGACATTTATAAACCAATGTAATATAATTAAAATCAATAAAACTTTCAAAGCCCAAAAAAATTCCATCGGACCAGACGACATCATAAATATGGATGAAGTACCTTTGACGTTTGACCTGCCTCTCACTAGGACCGTTAACAAGAAAGGTGAATCGTCGGTCACGCTGAACTGGTCATGAGAGAAGGCATTTCACTTGTGTTCTGAGCTGTACGGCGTCCGGACAAAAGCTTCCACCAATGGTGATTTTTAAGAGGATGACTATGCCAAAAGAAAACCTCCTGAAAGAAATCGTTGTGAAAGTAAACAAGAAAGGGTGGATGATGGAAAGCCTAATGAAGGAATGGCTGACGGAGTGCTATGGCAAGAGACCGGGAGGATTTTTTCACATTGCTTGTTTTGGACAGCATGAGGGCCGATATAACAGATATATTACAGACTATTCAGATTGAGTGCTGTAACATTTTATATGTTTGACTGTATTTTATTCAGAGGCGGCGGCGCGACCACTGGATTTATTCCTTCCAAGAGAGTAAACTCTTACTCCGTAATTTATGCTCATACAGATAAAAGTAAGACATAATTCATACATTTACAAAAGATATTCAGATTTTGTAAAATAACGGAAACAAACGTAATGTCTCTGTTTCCTTTATAGATGTTTGGAGCGCGCCACAATGAGCTGAAACTCACGTTTTCTTTCGTGTTTTAATCTGTAATATTTTAGTGAAATATATTTCAGCCTTTTTTAGAAGAATCTGTCTAATATTTGTTTTCCCAACAAAACATCAAAACAATAGAAATAAAAGGTTTTAGTTTAATTCCATTAACACAAAAATACGACAAAATGGTCATGTCAAAGCTTTTATTTTGTGAAAGTTGTCGTACATTTACACTACAGGTGTG
This sequence comes from Leuciscus leuciscus, assembly GCF_965113295.1. Classification (NCBI taxonomy): domain Eukaryota; kingdom Metazoa; phylum Chordata; class Actinopteri; order Cypriniformes; family Leuciscidae; genus Leuciscus; species Leuciscus leuciscus. Next base: position 1,997,703 of record NC_138742.1, read on the forward strand.
TGTGTGTGTGTGTGTGTGTGTGTGTGTGTGTGTGTTTTGTGGCCTTACACTGCAGCTTTTAGCTTCTACAATCCAGTGTGTCCACCCTGATCCTGAACCACAACTGGAAGAGCTTTAAACAGCATATTTATGTGTTTGTGTTTGTATTGTGTATTCAGAAGTGTCGGCCTAATAGTTCAGCCTGATCTCAAGGCAGTTTGTACGGTGGTGTATTGCTGACACATACATATTATTTTATCCACCCAATTATGATGTAATAACGAGATGTTATGTCATTTAAACAACATCTTTTGTCATAATAATGAGATGTTATGTCGTTAAATCTAGGGATGCATGATATTGGATTTTGGCCGATATTCGATATGCCGATATTTTCAAAATAATTTTGGCCGATGCCGATACCGATATACAAATACAAATTTTTCACCTGATATATTTACACTTTAATTTTACTGAAGAGAAATCCAAGTCTCTCTTCTGTACTGATTCTACCATAAATGTATCATTGTACAAATGTAGACAGACATTCACCCCTGAAAAACAGGTCAATTATTTCACTTGGAGAATAAATGATATGCCAGTGCAACATTTTATTTTTAAGTTTAGACTTCGAAACTTCAGTCCTTAAGAGTAAAATAAATACAAATAATTTAAAAAAAATTTTTTTTTTTACATCTTTTCCTACTGGAACAGGTCTACCAAATGCTCCCCCAACATAGTGGTTAACTTGACATTGTACTGAAACTTACAGAAAACACTTCAAGTGCACAAAACAAGCAGCTGTAGTCCAGACCTCCACTTCAGTCCTGAGGACCCACTTTAAAGTATAATCAAACTTAAAACCAAGCTCCACATATTATCTTGTGAGCCACAGACAGTCTGGTAACAACTCAGTGACAAACAATATGCTCTCTGTATTGCAAAAAATAAAATAAAAATTCAAGGACATCTTATCCTTTACTTGAACTTGAGTGGTGCAAACCTTTTCAGTCCAACTAACTAGGGTGACACCTTCGGCTGACCGGTAGGCTTCTATTCAGCTATTTTCTTAATACCAGAGGTAGGTTTTTCTTCACAAAAATGAGCATCTCTGCTTTTTCACCGTCCATTCGATTTCTCTTTTCATCTATCACACCAGAGGCAACGCTAAAAAGCCGTTCACTGCCAACGCTTGTGCAGGGCGCACACAGGTACTTGCGTACAGGAGCGAGGGCAGGGAAACGGGCCTGGTTGCATTTCCAGTACTCCAATGGACTGTGGTTCCTGGGAATTGTGGGTTCGGCCAGGTATGAGATGACCTATGAAGTAACAGAATACCAAAATATTACTTACGGATATTTTTTTTTTTTTTACTTTATGCTTTAGGCATTAAAAGAGCTCTAACGTTTTTTTCCAGAAATCAAATGATTTATTAGTTGCACGTTTATTATTACTACCGTACACATAGCGAATTATGATAATAAATAGGCGACTATCTATGTTATGACATTGCAGAATAATAATAGCGAAAGTCGCATCATTAATTAGGATGCTTTCGGTCCAAAAGTAAAAAAAAAATATATTTTTTAAAATAATAACCTACATTTGTGCATGTTTGATGCTTACCTGTGACACTGACACGGTCTTGTCTTGCTCAGGTAACATACCTCCGTGAAGTTGGCACCCCATAAAACGAAATAATTTCCAAAACTATGCCATTTGTTTGTGCTGCGTTTGTGCTGATTTGTGCCGCAAAAACGAACGTTTGTGCTGGTTTGGTGTTTGAGATATTGAACATTATTTTTTGGGTTGTGTGACGTCACTCTCCACCCCATGTCCTTCAAATCGCTCCAAACCGGTGTCGTTCGTTTGTGCTCGGTTTGTGCTGGTTTGTGCCGTTAAAACAAACACTGTATCTGTTTTCCTTTCGCAGATAGAACAAATTTAATTCAGGAGCTGTGACGTCACTCTCCACCCCACCTCATCTAAATCGCACCAAACCGGTGTCGTTCGTTTGTGCTCGATTTGTGCCGGTTTGTGCCGTTGAAAGAAACATTGCAACTACGATCCCCTCTTAAACATTAAAAAATAAACTTTTTAAGTACAATTACATAACTGTCCACCCCATATGGTCCAAATCGTTGCAAAACTGTGCCGCTCGTTTGTGCCGGTTTGTGCCGTTACGATGAACATTGTATCTTTTCCCCCTCCTTAGAAATAACACATTGGATTCGTGACAGTGACGTCACTCTCCACCCCATACCGTCCAAATCGCCCCAAACCGGTGCTTTTTGTTTGTGCTCGATTTGTGCTGGTTTGTGCCGTAGAAAGAACCATCATAAATGATTCCATTCTTTAGACATCACAAAATCTTTGGAGGAGTAGTGACGTCACGCAAGCAAGCCGCGCTCTCCATCCATCTCGTCTACAAACCTGTCCGGTTCGTTTGTGCTCGCACAGCTGTCAGTGTTCTTTTCTGTAGATATGGGAATGTTTTATTTTAGATTTGTGCTATTGACATTTGGTCTTTATATAATCACCAATGCACTGATATGTAATGTAGGCCTACTGTCACTACTCTGGCTGTAAGCTACGTGTGACTGATGCTTAATTTTGTATTAAAATAAAATAAAATAACCAATAAAAAAAAAATGTATTAAAAAAATTGTGGAGTGTCTTTTTCTGAATACTTTTAGCAGCTTACAGTGCCGGTTTGTGCTGTAAAAGTTTCGTTTGTGCTGCTTCGGTTTTTTAGATATTAAAATAATATGTTTTTGGTCATTCTGAGGTCACTCAGCCCACCCACACGCTCCAAATTCACCCAAAATAGGCTCGTTCGTTTGTGCTGGTTTGTGCCGGTAAAATTTTCGTTTGTGCTGCATCGGACTTTAACATATCAGACATAGACAATGACGTCACCAGCCCCCCACACGCTCCAAATTCACCCAAAATAGTCTCGTTCGTTTGTGCTTCGTTTGTGCTGCATCGGACTTTAACATATCAGACACTGAATGAAAGCGAATTATAGATTCAACTTTGTTGAACAATATGAAAAACAATAAATGTAGTTGCTGTGACTTAACGGTGTCTGACTAGTTGACACTTGGTGTGATGACATCATCGTTTCACAAAATGTACGGATTGGCCGTACACACGAAAACGCAAGGGCGGCGTTTTCAGATTTATCCACCTTGGGACCCGGTTTCAAAAAATAGCTGTTTCAGTCTCAGAAAACGCCGGATCCGTGTGGACGAAACGCCAATACGATAAAAAATGTATACGTATACAGCGAAACGCGTCTCCGTGTGGACGGGCCCTCACACAAGCCAGAAACATGCTTTCCTCGCGGGCGAGCTTTTCCCGAGAGGGGTGACCAGATGAGATTGGCTGAAATGGGGTCCGGGGTCTGGGGTGACGGGATGGGGGGCTTCTATGATATTAGACTGCGTAGCCTATAATAAAAGATAATGAATTTCAAACCTGAACCAAACATATTTTTATTCAAAGATCAACGTCTGTCATTATTCTTTAGTCTGACACAAAAAAAAAAAAAAAACACATTAAAATCATGAACTCAAATGACATTGTGAAAAGAAAAAAAACAATGACTGTTGTAAGTAACAGTGCGTAAATCAGACCTTTCAGTATAGCCTAACGCTAATAAGCTTAAACGAAAATAACGAGATAATTGTGTAGTGAAGTATTTGTTTGCAGTGCCACGAACAATCAATTACAATCAATCACTCCTTTACGCGTGCAGCACTGTCCTCGCGGCTGCAGCAACTTGCGCTCTAATAATAGGCAAAATAGGCTACAGAATATTTCGTTCTGTATTGACAGGTGCAATATTTGAAAATCGATCATATTTTTTTTTATTATTACATTTATATCTGCATTTATGTAAAAACTTAAACTTTCAAACATCAAAATGTCATTTATTATGTTTTCATGTCAAAATGACATACAAACATATTTTCCTATTCTATTTTGCCTTGCGTGTTGCGTGAAAAATAGGCGTCGGTTCTATTTCTAGCATGCACGCGTTTTCCGCGCGGCTCGAGGCGCGCCTGAGACGCGCGTGTCACGCAGGCAGTGTGCAAGCTCTAACGGACGAGTTAACCTGTTAACAGGGGAGCCGAAATAAAAACGGACACGCCACGCAGCCAGTGTGTCGCCGGCCTCAACCTCCGCAAACAGTTTTTAATGTTTATCAGACAATAACTACTCAAGATTTTGCTTTAGTATAATTTTCGGGACAATTAGGGCCAGATTCGGGATTCGGGACAACAGTTTAGATTTCGGGACTGTCCCGAATTTTTCGGGACGTCTGGTCACCCTGGAGTTCCACTCTGGTCTACGTCATTAGATCCACGATCGAAAAAAATCAGCCGAAACTTGTACTACCCGGAAGTAAGATTTTCGGCACAGAAATTCTCCGTTATTCGTCCAAAATATTTTTTTTAGACTTTGGCCATGTTTAGCATGAGAATCCATCTCTTTAACACTGTAAACAACTCTGAATACATGAAACACCATTGTACCCCCCCTTTAACACTAAGTTGTTAACACTTAGGAAAAAATAATAAATTGTCGTTAGTTTTGTTCACATTGTCATGTTAATTATAATCGAATGCATTTTGTTTTATTGACCACAATATTATCATTGATATTTGTTTGAGAGGGGCACTTCTGATTCATTTTGAAAAAGGGTCTCGAGCACCAAAATCTTTTGTAGGAGACTTTGAGCTTTGTAAGTTTGTAGATCTTATACATGCAAAAACATCTACATAACACACTAAAGAAAAAGAAAACATGAAAACACATCATATGACCCCTTTAATACATTAATACACATGTAATGCAACCATTATTAAAACATGATGTATAAACTTGAGCTTCCATTGTTTTCCAAAAGTGAGCTTGAACTGTTTCTTCTTCTTCTCATAATTATGAAAAATGAATATTTCATCAGTCTTTGTCTCCCTCTGCTGGTACAACACAAACACAGAGATATTCAGGCTCTTTATTTACTCTGTGACAAAACTCAGAGCTTTTTGAGTTACTGTGCGTTTATACACATAAAATGATTAATCTATGAATGAGAAACTGTAATTTGCTGTGAAATAAAAGGTGTTTCACTGCCGCCTCATCAGGTCTGTCAGAGGATCGCTGAAATCTAAATGAAGTCTTCATTTCTAACAGTGAAGTCACTGTATCTTCAGTCTCTGTTGATTCTGTTGACTGAGTCTCTGTAGTGGATCCTTATTCACCATCAGATGATCAGCACAAGATCACACTGTCATCTATAAGCTAAAATAAAACACACACACAGTCACATATGCAGTATGAGATATTACATCTGTCACATCTTTTCATAAGAAAACTAACTAGATAATCTATATTAATTCATTCTCAAGCATGATCATATCGCTTCTCTCTGATGCTCAAAGTCACTTTACAAACTCAAAAGCACATGAAAGGTCACTTTCACACACCGGACAGCTGATCCAGAACCAGCAGAAATGACCATTACACTCACTACACATTTAATATCAGTTAATAACAACCCAGATCTCAGATTATCACACACATAAGGCGTCTTTACACACAAACCAAATCTGAAGCGGCATAAAATCACAAAATGTGCATTTACACAGAATGTTTATTGCTTCTCTGACGCCGAGAACATAAATGCATTTACACAGGAATTAGTTATTAAAATCGTGGGAAATAATACTTTGAACATTACTATTTTAAAACTACAGTTTTAACAAAGTGTTATAAAATGAATTTAAAAGTAATTAAATATTAAAGAAATAAAACTCAAGATAAATAAAAACACAGAATTTCAGATTTCCTCTGTGTGATATAGCGATCTCACGCTCTGATGTTTGTCATAATTCTGTGGTACTGAGAGCTATTTTATATTTCTTAATAAAACTATTCCAGATGGAACAAATGCTACAAATATATTATGAATTATTACACCGGGTCGATCACCGCAGGATTCATTCATGTTTTTCAAAGAGCCAGAAAGAACAATTCTGCTGTCGTGTGTGTGTGTGTGTGTGTGTGTGTGTGTGTGTGTGTGTGTGTAATATCGTCCTCAAGAAGATGATTTCTGGAATATAATATCACACAGTGAGGGTGAATAAGCATTTAGCGTATCTGAGAGAAATGTAGAAGCGTGTTGATCTGCCAGTCTCTTCAGAGGAAGATTACACACGTCGACTCTGTTATTCTGGTGGTTTCTTCACGATGTGAGTACAGGACACTTTTACTTTATTGTCTCTTGTTGGCTGACATTTTTTAATTTGGCTAAAACAATATGGATTATGGCCGATATGTTTAGTCTTCCGCTTCTTGATTCTCGCGCCGCGCGTTTGGTTGTCATGACAATGGCGTAGTTTAGAGCGACACAAGATCGCGTTCATTTACACTGAACAAAACAATATCAGAGTCATCTTTGACACTAGGGGCTGAGGCGGGTCAGACCCGGCATATTTTAAGTCTGCTTTCATGCGGCATTGTGTCTTTCCACAGAACTTTGAGCAGACACAGAGCCGCTTTAGAGCAGCCTTAACTCGCTGTGTAAAGATGCCTATAGAGACAGTTAAAGGGGAAAAGCTGGAAATAACATTAATATTATTTTCACAATCAGTCACAACAGTATGAGCAGAATTACACTCATATTAAACACAGTTTAAAGTTCAGAGACCTACAGAAACTGAAGCTGAATTTAAGACTCATTATCTGATGATCTCAGACAAAATATCCACACACACACACACACACACACACACACACACACACACACACACACACACACACACACACACACACACACACACACACGCACACACACACACACGTGGTGTTACTGAACATGGTACAATTTACTTATATTTCTAGTGAGTAAATCAGACATTTGAACTTTAAATAAAAATATGATGATGAAAATCGTTAAACTATTCTTACTCTAGTGTCTCCAGTTTATAATGTGGATCATCCCTCAGATCCTTCAACAGCTTCACTCCTGAGTCTCCTAGATTATTATCAGACAGATTCAGATCTCTCAGGTGTGAGGGGTTTGATCTCAGAGCTGAAGCCAGAGCAGCACAACCTTCATCTGTCACACCACACCTATACAACCTGTAGAGAACAATGACACACATTAAGCCTATATCCAGAGATAAACATGACACTTAAAAAATAACATAATCCTGTCAATATGAAATATATACAAATACTCATTAGTTCACATTGTGAAAATTCATCAGTTAGGATTAGGGGATTGATTATAGAGTTTGTAGAGTATAAAAATCATTATTTCTATGAAAAGTCCCCATAAAACATGTAAACCCAACGTGTGTGGGTGTGTGTGTGTGTGTGTGCGTGTGCGTGTGTGTGTGTGTGTGTGTGTGTGAGTGTGTGTGCGTGTGTGTGTGTGTGTGTGTGCGTGTGTGTGCGCTTAATGTATTTGTAAACATTTTAAGGAATGTGTGTGTGTGTGTGTGTGTGTGTGTGTGTGCGTGCGTGCGTGCGTGCGTGCGTGCGTGTGTGTGTGTTAGCAGGAGAGGATTGGGACGATTCTAAGGGTCCAGCAGAACTCCATAATTTCCTGGATGATTTTGGTATTTACTTTGTAAAATAATCTTATAGGAAGAACGCTATAAAGAACGGGTATTCATTATAGTGTGTGTGGCAGAGCAAGACAGAGGAGAGAGAGAGAGAGGGACGAGTATAATTGTAATATAATTTGTATTGATCTCATACAAATGTCACACATCTACGTCCCTTCAGGAAACTGACAATAAAGATGATAGTGACAGAGAAGACAGAAATTCTCGTAGCTCTCCCAAGCGGCAACATTCTGATCTGAAAAATGAAGCCTACCCGGAAGTGCGAAAAACTGCAATACATCGAAAATCTGCTAGGGGAAGGTCCCAAAAGGTAGCAAATGTCCATAGCCCCCATGTTAAAATGTCCGTTTTCACAGCATAAATTCATGTTTTTACAGGTTGGTCCCATGGACTTTTATTGTATTTTTCGATAGGTTCCGAGTGCCTAACAACCATGAGGGCTGTGAATTTTTTTCTAACTCGTTAGTTTAGATCGTATTTAGATATAAAATGTATGACAATAAGGGCGTGGTTAACTTTGATTGACAGCTTGATTGACAGCTGACAAGGCAGCGCCACGGAGAATGACAACATAAGAAGCGCCATTTTTTAATACAGTTGACATATAATACTACTGTTTCTGTATCATGAAATGTAGTTTTAAGAGTTTTTCAGGCGAGAATGTAGTTGTTTAAAGCTCAAATATGTGGTTTATTTATAAAGATTTATGAAAATTGTATCCAGTTGTGAGATCCAGTGATGACCGGGCGCTCGGCGTTCATGTACCCCGCCTGGAGCAGCCTTTCCTCGGCTAGTCGTTCTGAGGTTTGCCGCTGACTCTGGCGTCTCTGTAGTGGTTAAACATGAGATATAATTCGTCTTGTCTATATCTAACGGGCGATTTTTGGTCTCGTAACGTAAATCTATCATTTGTTCCCAGGGCAATCGGTTTGGCTGAGGGGAAGTTTCATAAGTTTATAAGCTATTTAACTTTACTGTTGTATGGTTAGACTAGATCGAGCGCTGACTTTTTATGTTTGACTGAATTGTTTGCTTTATTTGTATAGCTTCTTGTAACTTTACCTTTTACTTATACTTTTATAATAGCTAATATTGATAAAACTGAAATTTAACAAAAAGAGACTGGGTTGAGTTTTGTCATTTAAAATTTTAATACAACGAAGATGATCTGTAATGTTGTTTACTGCAACATCTGTTGTTTAGTACAAATGCACATATTGCCTGGACCATATTAAAATGTTTAATATTTGTATATTATATTTAAAACGAAAAGAGGCAGGTTTGTGTTTTATATTTCGTTTTGTTATAAATAGGCAAACGTTGTGTGCAGTGAATATAATCAATACGTGTTGCCTGAACCACATTTGTGTGGCTATAATGTTTAAGATTTCTTTAAATGAAAACGAAAAGAGTTAGTGTGGTGTTTTATAACATATTTCGTTGCCTAAAATATACACCGAGATAACCAGAGTAGGAGTGACGCGCGCTGCGTCAGAAGGTGGGCGGGGTTAGGATTTCCCAAGATTTCCCAAGATTTTCCAAGATGGCGCCGCCCATACCCCCCATAAATGGCTTCAAACCCGTTCTTCAGAAAGTCTATGGGTGACGTCACAGACGCTTTGTCCATATTTTTTACAGTCTATGAGCTCTCCTCAGAAAGACGATTGTTACACACACACACACACACACACACACACACACACACACACACACACACACACACACACACACACACACACACACACACACACACACACACACACACACACAGTTTGACATGGTGAATCTGACTGCAGTAGATGTGAAAATTATGAATAAAAATGAAGTTAATTCGGCCAGCGCTCATTCTTTTCATGGTCGCACACAGACATATTTAGGCACAAATGCGAGTGAAATGGTCGCACTGTAGACTAGAGCCCTAACGTTACCGTGGCGGCAACAAATTTGCCGTGGCGGGCCGCCATTAACTAATCAACATAGAGGAAACACTGGGCTACTTCTGTACTGGTTTGCGCTTGGCAAAGATGTTCAGATATCTCTATGCCTAGTAGATCTACACCAAACGCTCATTAAAAAAGTTTTGCGCAAATCTGTAATGGAAACGCCATTAGTGACAGTTTCATGTGAGAGTAACGAATGATCTTACCCCAGTGTCTCCAGTTTACAGTGAGGATTCGCCAGTACAGCAGAAAACAGCTTCACTCCTGAGTCTCCTAGATTATTATGTGACAGATGCAGAACTCTCAGGTGTGAGGGGTTTGATCTCAGAGCTGAAGCCAGAGCAGCACAACCTTCATCTGTCACACCACACACACTCAACCTGTAGAGAACAATGACACACATTAAGCCTATATCCAGAGATAAACATGACACTTAAAAAATAACATAATCCTGTCAATATGAAATATATACAAATACTCATTAGTTCACATTGTGAAAATTCATCAGTTAGGATTAGGGGATTGATTATAGAGTTTGTAGAGTATAAAAATCATTTCTATGGAAAGTCCCCATAAAACATGTAAACCCAACGTGTGTGTTTGTGTGTGTGTGTGTGTGTGTGTGTGTGTGTGTGTGTGTGTGTGTGTGTGTGTGTGTGTGTGTGTGTGTGAGTGAGCTTAATGTATTTGTAAACATTTTAAGGAACGTGTGTGGTGTGTGTGTGTGTGTGTGTGTGTGTGTGTGTGTGTGTGTGTGTGTGTGTGTGTGTGTGTGTGTGTGTGTGTGTGTGTGTGTTAGCAGGGGAGGATTGGGACGATTCTAAGGGTCCAGCAGAACTCCATAATTTCCTGGATGATTTTGGTATTTACTTTGTAGAGCCCGACCGATATTATCGGCCGATATTAGGCATTTTTCAAACTATCAGTATCGGCATTTATAATGGCCGATAAATGAATATTTAAAAAATAAAATAAAAGCGGACGAAACACCCTTCAACCATGTTATGAGTGTTGGCGCTGCATAGTTTGTCCACCAGAGGGCACTATACCAGGAAGATCGCTCAGGGCTAGAGGAGTGGTTACGAACAGAGTCCAGAGTTCACCTGAGTCGGGAGACGGCAGCGCCGGATGATTCTGTCAGCATTAAAGACTTTTAAAATAATTTAACTCGCGTTCATGTTTGAATGCCTTGTGTTTGTGATGCAAAAGACTATGCGCGCTAACCATTACCATAGTAAACATAGTGAACGCTTGAAGAAATCAGACCAATCATAAAGGCTATCACAGTCATGTTTTATTTTATCTGTCAGTAGAACTACGTCTCGTCTCTTTATACCGGACTATCATGATAAAATAAAGCAACTTTTTTTTCGGGAGCTTCCTCTGTTTCTCTGACTGAAAATATCTGTATGGGAGTCGAGAGAGTGCTAAAGCTCCTCAGGTCGTATTTTTGGTGGCATATATTTGTAGAAATTATCATTCTTTCTAAATGTGATGTAAATATGTCCTGTAACTACCAGATAAACAGTAACAGACGCGACTGAAGAAGTAAGTGTGTCCTCTACCTCCTCTTTCTTTTGTGAAATAGACCTAACGGTAATTTATTTCTGAGTGACTAATGTGCAATTTTGACATAAATTAATTCATTATGATCAATGTATCACTTTTTATTGTAAACCTGTGGTAAAACATCGATGCTTGGGTTTTAAATATTCAAGTAAACAACAAAAATGCCAGCAAACGGCCGCTTTTATCATGTTTGTTTTCAACGCGGTTTCAGTGATTTCTGATTAGTTTTCTGATAAAACTTCCATATGTTGGTGAAATGATGGATTAGTGTGACGTTGTTCCAGAGAGGCGTGTTTACGGGTGTGTTTTAGTGAAGCGCTGTGGAGCTTCTGGCCCAACAGTGAAACACAGGCCCGAGGCTATTAGCCCGGCACGGCCCGTTTAAAGCCCTGGCTCGCACTGGCCCGACAGTGGAAACACAGGCCCGAGGCTATTAGCCCGGCTCGGCCCGTTTAAAGCCCTGGCTCACACTGACCCGACAGTGGAAACACAGGCCCGGTGCTATTAGCCCGGCACGGCTCGTTTAAAGCCCTGGCTCGCACTGGCCCCGACAGTGGAAACACAGGCCCGGTGCTATTAGCCCGGCACGGCTCGTTTAAAGCCCTGGCTCACACTGACCCGACAGTGGAAACACAGGCCCGGTGCTATTAGCCCGGCTCGGCCCGTTAAAGCCCTGCTCACACTGACCCGACAGTGGAAACACAGGCCCGGTGCTATTAGCCCGGCACGGCTCGTTTAAAGCCCTGGCTCGCACTGGCCCGACAGTGAAACACAGGCCGAGGCTATTAGCCCGGCTCGGCCCGTTTAAAGCCCTGGCTCGCCACTGGCCCGACAGTGGAAACACAGGCCCGAGGCTATTAGCCCGGCTCGGCCCGTTTAAAGCCCTGGCTCGCACTGGCCCGACAGTGGAAACACAGGCCCGAGGCTATTAGCCCGGCTCGGCCCGTTTAAAGCCCTGGCTCACACTGGCCCCAACAGTGAAACGCGGCTAATGAGCTTGGGAATCACAACGAACTTATTCTGCCTAAATAAAGTAATGATTACTGTATTTATAACTAGCATATCTGTAGTTCCAGTCTCTGCATTGTAAAATGTAAGTTAGGCACGCGAGGAGTGAACATTAGACAGAGAAAAAGTATCAAACACAGCCTGTGCATAAAAGTGAGCTTTTCTTTTACACGTGTGTGAAATCCAAGTGTGCGTTGCTGACTTCGTTTAGCCTCAGCATTAACGAGTCACATATGTATTTAGTGCATCACTAAGTAGTAGATTTTAGAAGGCAGGCAGCAAATGATGATTGAAAATGGTTTGTTGTAGCTTGATGGAATAGATGGATAGAATTAAAAGAGTGCAGGTAAAGGGATAAGCAAGTTGACATTGTAATTATAAGGTAGCTTTAACATTGACATTTGGCAGACGCTTTTATCAAAAGCGACTTACATTGCATTTCAAGGTACACATTTACAATCTTATCAGTTCTTCACACACACACACACACACACACACACACGCATGTAGTGTTTTCGTTTTTTATGGGGACTTTCCATAGACATAATGATTTTTATACTGTACAAACTGTATATTCTATTCCCTTACACTAACCCTACCCCTAAACCTACCATCACAGAAAACTTTCTGCAATTTCACATTTTCGAAAAAACATCACTTTTTTGATTTATAAGACCGTTTTCCTCATGGGGACCAAAAAATGTCCCCACACGAACAAGGATTTCGGATATTGCCATTCTTGTGGGGACATTTTGTCCCCACAACGTGATGATTACCAACTCACACACACACACACACACACACACACACACACACACACACACACATTATACATAATTGATTTATTACTGTCAATATTAATAATAATAGTTGCCTTTTTTTTGTTCAAAGGACTTTAAGTTTCATATCTTAAGTTTGTATTTTTATACATTATATTTATCAGAACTTTAATATATTCTGTTCTGTTGTGACAATAAAACAAACAAGTTTATTTTTAAACTGCATTATCATATTATTTTAGTAAGGCTGAGGACTCTTAAATAACGACAAATAACTAATGTTAGGGAAATCGTTCATGTTTTGTTACGCGTTTCTGGATTTAAAAAAAAAAAAAAATATATATATATATCGGCCGATATATCGGAATATCGGATTTTTAAATCACCAAATATTTGTATCGGTATCGGCCTTAAAAATCCTTTATCGGTCGGGCTCTATTACTTTGTAAAATAATCTTATAGGAAGAACGCTATAAAGAACGGGTATTCATTATAGTGTGTGTGGCAGAGCAAGACAGAGGAGAGAGAGAGAGAGGGACGAGTATAATTGTAATATAATTTGTATTGATCTCATACAAATGTCACACATCTACGTCCCTTCAGGACACTGACAATAAAGATGATAGTGACAGAGAAGACAGAAATTCTCGTAGCTCTCCTCAGAAAGACGATTGTTACACACACACACACACACACACACACACACACACCACACACACACACACACACACACACACACACACACACACACACACACACACACACACACACACACACACAGTTTGACATGGTGAATCTGACTGCAGTAGATGTGGAAATTATGAATAAAAATGAAGTTAATTCGGGCCAGCGCTCATACCTGTATTTACTTCCTGTTTTCGGTCGAAGACCACAGTAGTCGATTGTCGAGTTCTCCACTGTTGCTTAGTTACCTATGATCACACGCGTGAACTCGACAATCGACTACTGTGGCCCTCGACCGAAACAGGAAGTAAATACAGGTATGAGCGCTGGCTGAATAAACATAATGTTTATTCATAATTTCCACATCTACTGCAGTCAGATTCACCGTGTTCACTCTGAAAGGAAACACTCACAATGGCTGGGCCACTTGTAATGACACATCAAGGATGTTAAGAGGCTAAAAGCAGGTTTAAAACTGGCCCCATTGAAGTCAACAGGGTGCACATTTTATAAAGAGGATAACATGGTGTAGGCAACACCGATTTCTGTCGTTGTTCTCTGTACTGACAGCACTCCACATTTACAAAAAAATGAGCTCAATGTTAAAATTGACCAGAGTTCTCCTTTTAACATGAACCAACAATTAATGAACAATATTCTACAGCATTTATTAATCTTAGTTAATGTTAAGCTCAACATTTTATAAGATATTTTTAAGATCCAAAGTTGTATCTGTTAACATGCACTGTGAACTAACATGAACACTAATATTTTATTAACATTAATAAAGGCTATTTGCTCTCTGTTAGTTCATGTTAGTTAATGCATTAACAAATGAGACCTATTGTAAAGTGTTACCAAAAATGTAATACAATTATAATAAAATGCCTCAATAATGCAAACAACTCATTGGATAACATTGGCTGCATATAAAGAAACAAAATGCACTTTTGCTGGATGTCTATTGTCTATTTGCATATCAGTAAAGATTTGTTTAATACAATGCACATTGAATTTGTCATTTCTACAACTTTTATAGCACTTCAATTTTGTGAGCCTGACATATTACATTATTATCATTAGCACTCCATGTTCAAAGATTTACTAGCTGTCAGTTCATCTCTTATACGCTGCTGCCATCTAGTGGTTTTAGTTGTAACTCTAAAAGTATGGGGAACTGCTTAATTAATGTCTGTTTAGTAATTCATATTTTATCCTTCATTTGCTCTCCAGAAGCCATATTGAGCACACACACACACACACACACACACACACACACACACACACACACACACACACACAACACACACACACACACACAACACACACACACACACACACACACACACACACACACACACACACACACACACACACACACACACACACACACACACACAGATTCCTTTAAATGTTAAGGGGAAGATTTAAAAAGAGAAACTGGATCTGTGAATTCTCACAGAATCACAATTGAATTCATATCTTGCTACTCAGTCAGAATCTTATTAACCTGGAGTCCCAGTCTCTGTCACAATAACCATATATGTAATGTTTTAGGCCTATTGGCAGACATCTGTTTAAAATGTAGGCAATGGCATATAAAGAAGCTTTTCTCCATCTCCACTTCAGTTTCTCAGCTTGCACTTTAATTATTGATTAGGCTACAGTGTTTCCTTTAGGATTTTCTTTAGCAGTGGGGGGGCAGGTCTGTCCGAACAACCACCTGGGTCAAAGATTTTACCTGGGTCAAAAATGGTCTTCGGTGGCCAACACTTAAAAAAAAAAAAAAGCTGTGATTTTACCTATGGATTTCATAGCTTTGTAAGATAAAAATCCTTCTTTAATAGATTATTTTGGTATATAATCATATCAATATAAAAAAGCAGGGAGAAAAAGTAGCATTAAAAAGTTTATTTTA